>NC_068987.1:793519-795646 GCF_001194135.2 Octopus bimaculoides
ATATATATATATATATATATATAGATAGATAGATAGATCAACATGCGGATCATTTTTTCCCAGATTATTCACCATGTTGACATCTGGACCAAATCAGACTCCATAAACTTTAAACAGATTTATGTTCCAGACGCCAAAGTTACAGTTCTTCATGGAGAATTACCGAGCTATATCCTCTAGACCTTGTTTCCCTTCTTATCATTCAATATTGAGTCGACACTCTTCAATTTCTGGCGTTATAGATTCCCTAAAAACATGTAACACTTCTGTTTCCCAATTCAAGAAATATGTCCCTCAATATCTCTAGTCTCCGTTGCAGAGGTTTACTCGCTAAAATATACTGAAGAAATAAAAGAGCATGTCCTAGTCGCATTGCGTGTGGGTTTTGAAACGGTTCTTATTAGTGGCTATTTAGTCTAATCCCCGTGCATATTTTGCCGTAGATTATAGTGTCCAACCAAAGAAGAGAGGACCGAAGAAAAGTGCGACCATAGAACGTAGCTTGTTTCTGTCTCATCTTCTGAAGTGGATCAGAAAGCGATGGACGACCCTATCAAATGCTTTTGACTGATCTCAATAAATCAGTCATTTCTACACCCAATAAGAGTAGAACAAGTAAGAAAACGTTCAATACAAAGTGTTAGAAATTATTGCATATAGAATTCTGGGGAATTGTATAACTTAGATGGCAAAAGGCTCCAAACTTTCTGGTGGTCATTTCCACCAAAATATTTAATAAGATAGCCACTTATTCTATATACACCATCGGAAAGCAACTTACTGCTGTATTTGTCCTAAGATAACAAGTCTTAAAAATTTGGTGTGTTAAATATCGGGAGACGAAAATCACTCCAGCAGTGGCCACATTAAGTTGATCTATAGATGGATATTGAATTAGATCTTGCCTTAATTCTGTTTACCGGATTTTTATTCAGCTACGCGGCTATTCGCAACATCAGTTGATGCTTTATTCACTGTTCTCTGTATCGAAAGTGACAAATTCTCATCTAAGAAGTGCCTGGTTGCAAGTGCATGTCATAAAAAGACATAGACAGGTGGAAATGCATGATATTTTCGCTAGTTGCTGCTAGGACACTTATCGTCTCTTTTATATACTTAACACAGCTCGTCCTTAAGAGACGTTATCTAGGCGTTATACCAACGCCGTATGTACATGAGATATGATACATTGATGACTATTTTGATTAAATACTACGTCAGTGGTGTTTACAGATGTGCTTATCGGATATAATAATGCTTTTATCATAATATCGGGCCGAAAAATGTGTTATCTTTTTCTTGTTCGTATAATGCTTTGGTAACGTCACCGCTTAGTAAACAGAACTGAGAATATCACCAGTTTAGAGCTTGCGGTGGCGGTAGAAATCGACAAATAACCTGCCATGTGTTACATGTAAAATTTCATAAAGCAGGTGATCCAATCTGTTTTGCCAAATTAAAACATTCGTTACTTCAGTCGCTGGAATCAGTTTCACACACCATGATGTTTTGCAAGAAGAGCAGAAGGAAAAGATAAATTACACCAAAATGTGCAAAGAAGAAGCGATAAAAAGAATGGTGAATCTAGATGGAATTAAAGGGAATTTCGTTAATATTAGCTTAAACTGCATAAATGAATATATAATGTACATACATGTAGCGAAAGCTGCATGAAGTAGAATGAGATAAAGTCTGTCAAATTCATCCGCAGTATATTTTAAGATTGTGTATATGTATGTATGTATGAATGTATGTATGTATGTATGTATGTATGTATGTATGTATGTATGTATGTATGTGTGTGTGTACGTATGTATGTATGTAGTGTGTATGTATGTGTACGCATGTTTCAATATGTACATGTGCATTTACTAAAAACTAAATAGTTATAGAATAGAAATTACACTGCATATTTGCAATCGAAATAGTAAGAAAATCACTGCAACACACGCACACGGACACACACACAAATACATACTCTAATATACACGCATACACACACACACACACACACACACACATATATATAGTGATTTAAGAGTAGAAGCGTATATCATTGATATATCTTACATAGTGCAAACATTATTTGCTACAGAACTGAATACTCAAGGTAGAATGGATATATAT
>NC_068987.1:795761-799941 GCF_001194135.2 Octopus bimaculoides
ATATACATAAATACAATAAAATTTTACAGTATATTAATATATTAAAATATATTAAATACCTTATAATATAGTTGGCCCGTTAGCAATTAAAATCTAAAGCAAATTAATAAACAAGGGTACAAATTAGAACCGGCAATTGCTAGACATAAGAGTCAAAAACACGAGTCGATATTTATTATATGAAAGTTTACAGTTGTGTTTACGCGAGTCATAAACAGCACACTGTCACTTGGGGAGGCTTCTGAAATAACGTCCAAAGATGAAGATCACAAGAGCTTCAACGTAGTAACGTTCTTTTTTAAGTGTCTTTCTACCAACTTCAGTGAATTTTACACAAAGATTTAGCAAAATTTAACATTTCCTACTGAATCGTTATTTTATTTTCAAATCTAAAACAAAGTATTTACGAAACTGATTAACTCAGAAATGATTGACCTTTAGGAAAAGCTGATCGCACCACGTATCTTTAGAAGCCAAAGAAATAGTTACCAACTATAGGCTCAGGAGTGGCTGTGTGGTAAGACAGAGAGGCAACCTTATAGAATATAGAAGCAACCTTTTTATAGAATACAAGACGTACAACACCCGTACAATTCGTTAATGAGGGAAACTCTATTCTACTCTATTTTAAACTTGTCGCGACGGAACCTCATTGATAAACCTCCGTGAAAATAAATATAAACTCTAAGTTCCCATACAAGTTTCCACCTCATGAATCTTGAACAGCAGACTTTTTGAAGCTAACCCATCGTGTAGTAATAAATTCGATACTTAAAACCAAGCTGAAATTTTTAAGCCAAATACTGAATTCTATCACCAAGCTGACTACAATTTCCTTCCTGTGAAAATACGGCGTTGAAAATGTGGACCAAACGACGCCATTCACTAATAAATACCAGTAATATATACGCGCCAAACAATTGGTACATCCTTCACGCGCATCTTTTTCACCCTGCATTTGGTCCCCCCACCCACCACCAGTTTTCGAAAGGAGACCATTGTTACGAGTGTACCAAATATTTCGTCGGACAGGTAAACTCTAATTATTGGAGTGCCGAGGCAGGAAGGTGATAAAAAAAATTACAGAAAGAAATATCGGAATAAAAGAACTAAGCATCTGCAGGAGAGAAGATTGATTGAGAGGGAAATTGAGAGCAGCTTTAAAATGTGATTATTTATTTACGAGTGTTCCAATGATGTATTTATGATATTCACATAGGTGTCTTTTACAATTTATGGCACACGACAAATCTTCGGTAAATATTTTATCACTTATCGGATTGTTTGTTTATTTGTCTGAAATTTTACGAAACATTTGTACATTGATATATTTCGATGTTACCAACAACAACAACAACAATACCAAAAGATATATGGAGAATGTTAAAGCAGAAACTGATCAAATATTTACCGTACACTGAAATGTTGATATTTCACGTTAGGGATATTAATCGTCAAAGGCGGAGCGATGAAGTTCAACTTTGTCTGTTAAACTTGTGATGGACCCAGATTAGAGGGAACGAAAATGGTTAAGTTCCAGTAAAAGAGAAATATAGAGAGTTTACGCGAGAGATGAAGATAAATTATAATTATTATATATTTATCTAGATTCCAGATATTACCCGAGCTGGTAAAAGTATACTGCTAAAGTTACCCGTCAAATGACAGCTAACGCTCAAGTATATAACAATATATATCTGATGGCTGTCAAACTCTCAACTACCGTCAATTAGTGTTATCTGGTTAATGAAAGGGTTAATGAAAGGGTTAATTAGTTATTCTTATTCAACTTTCTGAGTTGAATCATTTCTACCAGAATTATTGTCGGATCTAATCTTTGGCTCATTGTGTAATTTATTAAAAGAAATTTTGTTCGCTACAATTATGATTGTTAACTGTTACTGAACTGAATATTTCTCATGGGAGACGGTTTCCTTACGAAAAACTCCCATCACTTTATCAATTCAGTTAAGTTTCGACTTTGTATTTCATACATTAGACTTGAAAACATCAAATCAGCAGTAACACAGTTTTCGGTTATTCGATCCTAAGATTACTCGACGAAGGCGCTGGGTTGGCAGAACTTTTAGTATACCGGTCAAAATGCTTCACGACATATCGTCCGCCTTTATGTTTGAGTTCAAATTCTGACAATTTTCATTTTGCATTTCATCCTTTCAGGGTTGATAAAATACGTATCGATTGAGCACTGGGGCCGATGTAATCACTTTACCCAACTCCTTGGAAAATGCTAGCCACGTGTCAACATTTTTTAACCGAATTACACTACTCTCACGTTACGTAAATTGCTCTAACGTTACGCTGCATTTGTTACGTAACACCAGCATTACATTACACCATACGTAATTCGATCTTTAACACCAAGTTATGAATTTCTCTCTAATGTCAATATTTTACCTTAAAATAAATTCTGCGGAGGTCGGCTTTGACTTTGAGGTCGATAAAATAAGTATCAGACACGCACTGGGAATGATATAATCGACTAACCCCCTGCCCTGAAATCGCTTGGTTTTTGTTAAAATTTGAAGGTATTATTTTACCTTAAACTGGAATAAATCATTTTCCGTAAGTAATTATATTCTATTAATTATTTTCAAAATCAATTGGAAGAGAGGTGTTCTATATGGTTGTTCATTGTACTAAAAACAATAGCCACTGTCTCCTCACCTCACAATCCGTACAATCTTAAAAAGAAATATATACACTGATGAAAAATGTGGTCCTAAAATCCAAGTACGAGGCAGAATTGAATTTCAGTTGAACATGAGTTGCTCCAGTTAGGGCCGACACTGTTTTAGGAATTAGTCACAATGACCATTACATACATCAGGGTCTTAGAGGATGGTGAGACGAACGAAGGATAATGATAGAGTGACTTCTAGTAATGAATGACACCTGGCTGAAAGGGAATGATTTTAAAGAAGAGACAAATGAAGTCTTCACCCTCAAACTATGGGGGTCAATCTGTTAAGTCATTTAAATCTGCAGTGGTGGTGGTGGTGGGGGGAGCCACAAGGCCTCATTGTTATCCAATTTGTTGGAGAGGTTAAAATTTGCCAGTTTATTCTTCTGGAACATTATGAATTATAAGTCCACTTCCTCGGTTTCCCTGCTGGATCAGTGGCCCACAACACAACATTGTCCCTGATCCGTACGCCGGTCCGTTGCAGGGTTCAAGACCTGCAATTTTGATGGGCATCGATTCTGGCACTTCATTGGTATTTTATTTTATCCACTGGGAAAAGAAACAAGGTGAAGATAAGTTCGGCAGGATTTGAACTCAGAACGTCCAAATTTGGAAGATATGCTGCTCAGTATTTTGTCCGATGTGCTTTCGATTCTGCGAGCTGGCCACCTTAAAACACACATTAACATTCTCTAAATCTCGTCTGAAAACAACTGGGAAATATTGTAGACGTTGTTGTTGGATATCAGAATAAATCCAAGCCCGAGAAAGTCGAAAATGTTTCATCAAAGAGGATCTACTTGTGTCCAGTTTTGTTCAGACTCAATAGTGTTGTGCAAACATATTTTCTCTTTTACAAACGATCGGCTGTGTTTCTAAGGATGCTGCTTGTTAACTCATTTAATTAATGTGATAACCTATTGACCACCCTAGTCGCCAGCTCTGAATGTAAAGTTCTTGTTTTTGAACAGACCACTTCAACCATAACCGCTTTAAAACAACAGGAAACTACATTCTCCAATGCATCGTCCCAATCTTAGACCGTAGGGAGTGGCGTGAAGGAATTGTAGCTGGTGTTTTCAGCAATTTGTCGTTAGTTTATCTGAAAGGAAATGAAATCTGAGACGGCTCATTTTCTGGATCTGAAGAAATGGTCATAATAATTAAGACATTTTCTAGTTGCAGATGGTTACGAGAGAAATCTCTTTATCTTTTTACATGGCATTAGATTTTAGCGAAGGAATGACAATGTATATTCCCCAACTCTACTTCGAAAATAATTCGCATAATGTAACAGCGGTAACACCATTCATTCGGTGTGTGTGTGTATGTGTGTGTATGTGTGCATGTGTGTGTATATTTATATATATATATATATATATATATATATATATACGTAAACGTATATATATGTGTGTATGTGTGAGTATATCTATGCACGAATGGATATATAAATATAGATATAAATATAAA
>NC_068987.1:800296-802689 GCF_001194135.2 Octopus bimaculoides
ATATATATATATATATATAAATACAGATATCTTTATATTTCTTAATATTTTATTTTTCCAAGAGATCGTTGAGGAATCTATTTTCCACGGATCCCGTTAACACGATATCTCCAAAATGCACGATTTGTCTGAAAATAGCGCACAGCTAAAAGGATCTTTGATGCAAGCTGATAATTGCAATTTCGGTTTTTCTGCCAGCCTTTCGGAAAGAAATAGACATTAAAATACTGAAACGATGAATATCGTTCCAAGACATCATTCTCATATATCGAAGACAATTTTACAATCCTAAATACATCCATCTCAGATTTCCTTAATTTGGTAAGAATTTCAAATGTATCCCCCCCCCCCCACGCCCACTCTGCTCCAGGCTTATGAAGATTATTAAAAAAAATAAATCGATATAATGTATTTCTAAATTTTGTGTAATATGAATTAAAACATTTTCTGCTGGGAAAATGTCTTGGGAATCGATGGCGTTGATGATGATGATGATGATGATGATGATGATGATGATGATGATGATGATGATGATGATGATTTAAGTGATGGTGATAGCAGCAATGCTGCTGCTGCTGCTGTGGTTGATGATGATGATGATGATGATGGTCTGGTATTTGGTGGTGATCAGGATATTCAGTCAAATCACAAGTATTTGCCGCCATAAATGGTAAATGAAGTGCGGTGGGGGTAGGCATTTGTGAGGGTGGTCGTAGCTGAGAGTAGGTTGTGGGTCGGTTGAGAAAGTGAAACACTTTGCGACTGTTGCGTTACAGTTCTTATCCATTTATCTCTGTATGCTGGAGTGACCTTTATCTACGGACGTAGAGAAACAGAGTGGATAATTGAGAAAGAGAGACAGAGAAAGAGAAAGTGACAGAGAGAGGGAGAGAAAGAGAGAGAAAGAGAGATAGATAGATAGATAGATAGATAGATAGAGAGAGAGAGAGAGAGAGAGAGAGAGAGAGAGAGAGAGAGGAATGTCCGCTGTATGATGCTGCATCTCGTATTATTCACCTCTTCCAACGAGAAATATTGCAGCACTTCCGGGTGACCAGAAAAACCCAGGCTACTGAGACAGTGTAACTGTCTAATTTGTCAGGTGACACTCCACTAATCGCACCCTGCTCGGGTGGGCAGTTTGGTTTACAGAGGCATTATACAAATAGAATAAAATTCGTATCCCGGATTTCTCTGATGTTCTCGGTTATGGCTACACTCCAACAGTACCAACAACTCCAACAAAACAGTAGAAAGACTATTTAAATGTCCAGACACCCTACATCTCTTTATGGTCCGAGATTGCAAGTCATCGCGTCTAATATATTGTTAGTAGTCGGGTTTAACCCAAGGTCAACACTGACCAGATAGAACTATGACCAAAAGACATTCGGACCGTGACCATCTAGCCATTTTTTAAAAGAGTTCTATATTTCGGATGCCGTGTTTTTTTGTAGAAGTAGTGTGTCTATCATCTGAATGTGTCATTATTTAAGATGGTGAGCTGGGATTTGATAGAGAGCAACAACAACAACAATGACAAGAACAGAAACAGCTGAAGGATCAGGAAGATGGTAGAAAGACGAGGTAGATGACCAGTAAGCGTGATCATTCATTGCTAAATGTTCAGTGAACCAAATACGGCAGCCGTTAATCAAACGTCGAAAGATTTTGTAAAGCTTGCAAAAATATTTCCAACTCGTTCGTGTATCATGTTTGGTAAATGTTAACAAATCGTATCGAGAATTCGTGAAATAAAACGACTCACGTTGCGAGATAAAAAGATAGGCCTTCATAAATCAGCTTAATAACCCGAAAATTGCAGGTATTGTGTATTCGTAGACGCCCAATAATGATTTCTCGGCTGAGTTGGAGTAGTTTCATGGCAAAGACTGGTTTACTGATGTAAAGAGTTTATCTCCGCCTCGCACGCAATCTCGCTGTTATGAATAAATGGCGAAAAGAGATAATTACAGTGTTCTCAATAGAGAATCTTTTGCGATATTTCTAACAAAATCTGACAGAAAGAAGAGTGTGTGGAAAATAGACCTTATTTCTCTCAGTAATGATATTAACGTCAGCATATTGTGTTAGGTAGATATGAAGATTCATAGATAATTCAATACTTCTCCTGAGCTAACCCTACCACACACACACACACGTATACGCATAGACATACATACGCGCAGATATGTGCACGTGTACAAATATGTGCGTGTGTGTATTTGTACACATGTGGGACTACATTCATTGCAGTTTTTTCCTACCTGGGGCGGATTTGTTGTCATTTCTTTCTCTAGTCATCGTCCCTCTCTCTATACTCAACATCTTATATATACATACATAGAAATATTACCCCCCCCCCCAAAAAAAAATACATACATACATACATA
>NC_068987.1:802822-803897 GCF_001194135.2 Octopus bimaculoides
ATATATATATATATATATATATATATATATATACACACACACGCACACAGAAAAAAGCACTTCTTAGTATCTATGCATGTTAAATCTATTTCTCTTTCTCTCTCTCAGTATTATATGTGTGTGTGTTTGTGTGTGAGTGTATGTATGTGTGTGTGTCTACATTTGAGTGTATGAACGAAAGCAATATAGTTTCTACATGGAGTAGAATTATTTATTTATTTATTTATTTATCATTTGTTGTTATTCATAATTGATCTATTGTGTTGTTGCGCTGGTCAAGTGCTATGAAAGAGAATACCGAGTCGGAATAACAGAAGTAACAAGAAACAGTGTTTTAAGTAGAAAATTATTTCCATCGCATCTCTTTCCACAGAAAGTGTGATATTCCGATATTTCTTTAACTCCGTCCTCCATTCATCTTTTCACTATCGTCACAACTCCTTATATTATATCCAGTTCGGTTCTTGAAAAGTTTTTCACCATATGTATCGATTAGACCAACAATAATTTTTTATTACACGTGCAGTGCCATATTTATAATACTTCTGTGATAATTCCTTACCAAACGGATTAGATTCTTAAGAAGAAATATTATTTTTTTTCGCTTCAACTGAGGCAGACGGAATTATTTCCCCTCATTCGATTCGTTATTTATTCTTGGTTAATATGATGCGTTCTGAGTTTTCGGCTTTCGCCACCATTTTGTTCATTAAAATCTAGCACAGAAAAGAGAGACTGCAACAAGAGGCTTAAAAGTCAACCAATATGACTGCATGTACGTACATACATACGTACATACATACGTATGCATGTCTGTACGTACATACATACGTATGTATGTATGTATGTATGTATGTATGTATGTATGTATGTATGTCTCTTCCTCCCTCTCTCTCACAATCGCAACATTCTTGCCACATCTGTCTAGATTCCCTGAGAACTACGTTAAAAGTACATGTGTGCTCAGCAAATTGCACGTTAATTTCATGGGAAAGCTGTTTCGTTGATCGTATCAACTGGGACACTCGTCGTCGTAACCGACGGAGTGCTCCCTTTCTTTTTTATATGTATTATG
>NC_068987.1:804195-804746 GCF_001194135.2 Octopus bimaculoides
TGTGTATGTATATATCAAAATAAGCAACAAGGATATCCTTGTTGTTTATTTTGATTCTAATCACCTTATTCTGAAATTGTATGGATAATACCTTATAAAATTCTGGTGCCTCAACTTAAGTACCATATTCATCTGAATCTAAATTTTTGCTGAACCCATATATATATATGTATATATATATATATATATATATATATATATACACATATATGAGGGATGACCACTCGGTGGACACCCAATATACTAAATGTAGACTGCATATGGTCTGACCACTAAGGAAAGACTGTTCTCAAGAAAATAGGTTTCAGCAGCGAGGTTGTGGCCATGCTAGGGAACCGCCAGTATAATAACTTTTTAATTGGCCAATTCTATATGATTGGCTTTTAGTGAAGGAGGGAGTTCGGTACCACTGCTCTTTTTTGTGTTTCCCGCCTTGGTATTGGTTCGTTTGGAATCTTGGATGCATATATATATGTGTGTATGGTGTATGTATGTATGTATGTATGTATGTATGTATGTATGTATGTATGTATGTATGTATGTATGTATAT
>NC_068987.1:804925-808862 GCF_001194135.2 Octopus bimaculoides
ATATATATATACACGCATATATCTAAGTACATATATATATATGTTAAGAATGCAATGTCGGCGCGTGGTCACGAAAAAAGTCTAGAGTGTCATGGATGATATCTTAAATGTCTTTAAATTTCCGAAACCAATAATTCGTTTTTTTTTTGTTTTTTTTTTGTTTTTTTCTTCACCAATATCGTTTGTCAGAATCGTTTTTATAATAAACTGCTTTCATAGAATGCAACTGATTTATAGATACAGCATTTGGGTTGCTTGTCAGTTACCCTTACTATCGACCCTGATATTTAATACACAAACTAATAGATACACAACTGAATTATTCGGTTGTGCAATTTGTTTGCACGGGGAATCTGCCCTGTGTGGCGAATTTCCCGATTTTCTAAAATTGTTTTCGGCTTTCTTAGCCATTTTTTTCGTTTTTGAGACGTGGCGTCTTGAAGCCACGCAGACGACTTCATAACGAACGCCGGTCTCTATGGCAACTCTCTTTCGACGTTTCATTTCTTTACCCTCCCTTCACCACAGTTCCATGAAGGAAGGAAGAAGGGAAGAAGTATCAGACAAACAGGTGCAGGTGTACGCGTGAACACCACCACCTGCAACAACAGCGATATCGTCGCCAAGGCTACGACCTTAAAGAAGAGAATCACCACCACCGCCACCACCGCTTCACCGTCAACTGCTACAACGGACGCCTCTGCCACCCACTCCCACCACCACCACCACAAATTTCGCTGAAGCAATAAGACAGAAAAGAAAGATTGTTACTTTCATTAAAAAACAACAACAAAACTTAGATTTGCTTCGACCAAAGATTAGTCCAGGCCATGTCTAACTTAATAGCACCACCTGATGGGATTATCTAAATCCTTTTTACAGTCAAGTTTTGTTTACGGTCCATGCAAGTAGTGAGTTCTTATTGAGTGAGTTGTATCCAGGTATGGGTGGCTTGTCTGGTATTCCTTGAAAAAAGCTGTCTAGACTCCGTTTAAAGCTGAGAGGATCCTTTTCCTCTTTTATCTGTTTCGGGACAATGTTAAACAGGGCAGGGCCTGTTGAGGAAAAGAAGACACCAAAATCCCACAGAACATACTAGAAGAAACACAGAAAAAAAAACAATCATATACAAAATATTGAATACAAAAAGCAGAAAACGCAGAGGGACTGACATTGCTGGCTTTAAGGGTGTCGCGAAAGGCCTGGCTGGAGGCCAAGCCTTCGGAGGTTCTTTACAGGGGCTTAGAAAATCTGAAGAACCCGCTGCAGTGAATGATTGTATTTGGGAGGGGATTAAATTGAATAAAATCATAATTAACCTCTTGTATCTTCTCTTACTCAAAGCCAAGAATTTTTCAGCACCCCCACCATATACATATATACACATGTAAACACTCTTGGATGAACGAATATATTTATATGCATGTATCTATATGTACAGAGAAATATATATATATAAACATACATTATATATATATATATAAATGTTAGCAAATATAAGAAACAATTAACAATTATAGACGGAAATTATTTCCTAGTAATCACCTCTACTTTATGTGGTTTATAACGGCCTCTGTCTTTTAAAGAAAACCTCTTACTACAGGTGACTGGTCAACTAAAGCAACGTAGGAATTCATAGTTTAGCAGAAAATCATTTGTACAATATATCTCTCCAACCTCATATTCACATCACGGTTAAGAATACGTAATGGCGGTGGACATGGTGAAAATTAACAATTTGCCGGGCAAATCTATTTAAAAATGTATTAAATTCGTTCACTTATATACTTTTCCCAGATTAATTCTACCGTATATTGTACTGATGTTATACAAACCTAAAATTGTACAACAACATCACAATAAATATGCGTGTGTGTGTGTGTGTGTGTGTGTGTGTGTGTATGTGTGGTGGTATGTGTTGTACAGTATATATGTGTGTCTACGAAGAGGTGATTACGTGATATATTAGCATACTTCTCACACAAATCATATCTCTTGTCTTGCTATCTTACAGATGAAGTAATTATGTTTCCAACTTGACAACCAACCAGCTTTCCATTATGATACAGTTTTAATTACAAATATTACTTTACACAATTTTTCTCTCCATAATTAATCGATTACAACTTGAATATATATTCATATGCATGTATATTCATGTGTATACACACACATACACACATATATGTCTGTTTATAGCATATATTTATGCGTGCATATATGCGTATATATGTATATATCTATCTACATTCTATATATTTTATGTGTGTATGTATGTATGTATGTATGTATATATGTATGTGTATATATGTATACATACATGCATGAAGCAGAAACATATACACATGTACAATGAGACAGGTATTCATATGTTTATATATATATATATATATATATATATATATATATATATATATGTATGTATGTATGTACGTATGTATGTATGTATGTATGTATGTATGTATGTACATATGTATATGTAAACATCTGTGTGTGTATGCATATTTAGTACTTTCTTCATTATTTCCAAAGCATGATTCTGCTTTCATCATATCCAACTGCATTTTTCATGTTTTCAATTTAAAAGAAATTCTATTTATAGCCGATATTATGTTAATAATGTCACAGCTCTTTAATACACGTTTTTGAAACAACCACAATGTGAATAGCAGCATATATATATATATATATATATATATATTATATAAGCACATATATTCACACATAGAGATTGTCTGGTAGATGGATTAGAAGATACGGCTAGTGTACGTATTCATATATGTATGTGTATGTTTATGTGCTAGTGTGTGCATATGTGTGTATGTACATACTTCGTTTTGTATAAATAATACATATATACACTCATTCATATACGTGCATACATAGATTAATAAAAGATACATATGTGTATACACACATAATATATACATACCTACATACTACATTGAAACATTTGCCTATATCCCTCACTTATGGATGCTAGAAGCCTTTCAACTTGCTAAAGTGAGAATAGTCAAAAGACATAGCTGACATGACGTCATCGTGGGCTACCATCTTGAAGTTAAATTCAAAGAATAACTCTATTATCACTGATAGAGTACAGTATTGCAGAAGCGTATGCCAAGGGGACAGCCCCTCTGTGATGCTGTTTATACTTTCTGTAAACCCCTTGTCATTCATGTTAAGGAGGTCTGAAGGATATCTCACTGGTTCACAAAGCAATAGAAATACCAAAATTACACAGTTGGTAATGCGGATATTTTTAGTCCTAAATCTATCCTAAAACTTATAATCAAACAATCGTCCCGCTCCAACAATCAGTTTCTTTTATTATTTGTTTTTCTGGGAGACTATGACATTAATAAATCTGTCATTTCCTTATCTCAGGTGACTGAAGGCAATTTGAGGGAATTAAGAAACTCGGAGTTTCAAAATGATTATGACGTCAATAACTTAGAATTCTCAACGGTAGGCACGAAGCTTCTAAAATAGATGGAGGAATTTGCAGGATTCCTTTGGTCTAATTCTAGGAGATCTGCCTATAGAAGATATGGGTAGGAACCTCGACATTTTCCAGCTAAGGTTTTTGGACCAAGAATCTTCGCGCTATTATTTTATAGCCTTATCTACTTCGAGTTCCACTGTTATAAACGATTTACTATGTGTAAACAAGCATAAATATATATATTTGTACATATTCACACGTATACATACATATATATGCAAACATGTATATGCCCAAACACACTTATGTATATGCGTGTATGTATATAAAAACATATGTCTATAAAACTTTATTTCCTCAATGACTAACTGAAATTTCATCCATACTCTCTCTAGCCCCTCTCTTTCTTTCTCTCTCTCTCTCTCTCTCTCTCTCTCTCTCTCTCTATATATATATATATATATATATATATATATATATATATATATATAT
>NC_068987.1:808993-811580 GCF_001194135.2 Octopus bimaculoides
CATATATACATACATATATATATATATATATATATATATATGTGTGTGTGTGTGTGTGTGTGTGTGTGTGTGTGTGTGTGTGCTTATACCCGCTTGTCTAGTGTATATTAGTATTTAAGTGGAAATCTAATAGGTTAAGGCAGTCATATGTACAAATATGCAGTGTATAATTTTTCATGTGTGTTTGTAGGAATTTTTTAAAATACGTGCGTATGCATGTGTGTATGTATGCTTGTGTGCTTCTGTGTGTTTCTGTTGCAGTTCCTTTGTTGTTAGTTCAAGCCAATAACTCTACGTGTATAGAGAAATCTTTGGGCTTATTTGTGTGTATGATTTACAAATCTTAAAAATTGTGAGTCGAGGTGAAAAAGGGTAACAAACGAATTATTAGATATATATAAAGAGTACAATGTCACTTGGATTTAAAAAAATAAAATGAAAATTTAATATATATACAACTACAACAAGGAAAAGCTATGTTTTATGAATAAGAATCACGTGACCATTATTTCTAACGAAACACCGCATTACTGGGCACTGCGCAGGGAGTAGTTAGTGAATTGTCAAATTGATAGAAATGTAAATAATATAAACTTGTCTAAATATGAAAACAGAAAGAGGTCAAACAGGCAGCGAGGAATCTCTTTTGAAATCTCGGAGAAAAATGGGAAAGAAAATCGATGGAAAAAAAAACATACAACACGAACAAAGAAAAAATAAAGAAATCGAATGAAATAGAAAGAAATATTGAGAGAAAAAGAAAGTAAAACATGATATTGTAAAAAGGGTTTAATATAGTTGGAAAGAGAAAGTGAAAGTAGAGTGGGAAATGAGATGGTATGGAGTATTGGAATTACAATGGGGCTTAATTACATCAGGACTAAACTGTCGTTGAAAGTTAAATGTGACGTAACGAGAGTTATTGATTCCTACACTACACATTAATACACACACACATACACGCATACACACACACATACACACACATACACACAGAAATACACACACAGACACTTGCGTTTTTAGTCATAAATGTCGCGTACATATATCTATATGAATGGCATCGAGATTATTACCTCGACGCTGGTGGTTTTGTCATTTATCCTCTAACATATACGTAGATGAATATACACACTCCCACACTCACTTGCATAGTGATATATATATATATATATATACGCCTATTACTACGCACACATTTTACATTTCATTACGTTTGCTTCTCGAATATTGATATGTTCAGGTATATTCATAAATAAAATCATATTTCCATTATGTACATATATATATATATATAACGTTGTAATTATGAATATTTATGATCTTTTGCAGGACTGAATATATTTATGTGTATGTGTGTAGAGATATTTGGCCCAAGACCAGCAATTTTGAGAGGAGGGGCAAGTCGATTTCATGGACCCCTCCCCCCAGTTCTTCACTGAGGCTTTGCCCACTGAAATGGATGAAAGGCAAAGACGATCTTGGGGTTAATTGAACTGAGAATGTAAAGAGTCGGAAGAAATGCAATTGTTTTGTAAGACGCGCTAATGACATCGGAAGCTCGCTACTTACTACTACTGCTACTACTACTACTACTACTACTACTACTACTACTACTACTACTACTACTACTAGTAATAATAATATTGCTTTCAAATTTTAGCTCAAAACCAGAAATTTCCATTACACCAACCCCAGTACTCCACTGGTACTTATTTTATCGACCCCGAAAGGATGAAAGTCAAAATCGACCTTGGCGGAAGTTTAACTTCGAATGTATAGGCCTTAGCCAGTTGACCGTAACCAGTTGAGCATGTCCCTCTGTGGCTGACGGTATCTGCATCTCTGATCACGAGCAGAATTAGTGGGGGAGCATTATAGTGATGTGTTGAGAGGAATTCTTTGGAGTTTGAATAATTCAGCTCTGGAAACATAGGTGTTTCGTTCATCATCCTTACATCTCCTATTCAGTGACCTTTTGAGCGGGATAGGCTACTCAACCTAAAGAAAATTCTAACTGGGCCCCACCTGCGAGGTCATGCGCTGTTTAACTTGATATGACATCAACATGTCGTGCACATATGTTTGTGATGCATGTACCCGGTGTACCTTTATCTGACGGGTAGTCATGATAGGTACAATGGGCTTCGTATGTTTTACCCAGTGCCACTTTGATAACATGCGCTGCTCTCTCACGCGATAATAATAATAATAATAATAATAATAATAATAATAATAATAATAATAATAATCCTTTCTACTATAGGCCCAAAGTATGAAATTTGGGGGAGGAGGTTAGTCGATCACTGGTACTTATTTAATCGACACCAAAAGGTCGAGAGTCGAAGTCGGCGGAATTTGAACTCGATAATAATAATAATGTGTTCTTTGTTGCATTCACTTGTATGTGGCTGGTCTGTGTGTGTCTGTGTGTGTCTGTGTGTGTATGTGTATGTCTGTGTGTGTATGTGTGTGTATGTCTTCGTATATGCCTGCGCATGTGCGTCGTTGTAGCTGCTGCTGCTGCTGCTGTTTTCTTCATCATTTCTTTACCTGAAGCTATTTTGAAATTTTCTTTGGTTTGAAT
>NC_068987.1:811733-814679 GCF_001194135.2 Octopus bimaculoides
ACAAAGAAGCTCTGCCATGGCAGAGTGGTTAAGAAACTTGTGTCGAAACTACGTGCTTCCATGTTCGAACCCTGAATGCGTAAGGGTGCAGTCAAGATGAATGGTCTATGATTATAGTTCGATACCAGGGCAAATGAAATGTCAGTATGATGGCGGATTGCTGCTGGTCATTGAAGCACGAGGGTTTCGATGCAGCGCAGAAGAGGAATTCGAGGCGGTTCCCCTCCCTGTGAATCAATGCGTAGGATAACCATTAGGAGCATGCTTGTTTTTTTTTTTTTACATTCATAGGATTTGATGATGATGATGATGATGAATGGTTCATTTCCTGTTGATTTGGAATAGATTTGTTCTTGAAACTAACAAAATATATCTTTCCCATTATTGTTTGCTTCATTTTAATAAAGTAAAAATTTATTAAAAATTCCCATTTTTTATTATCATAGATTTGCATTTTATTGAAAATCCTTACGCAATTGAGTAAAATGGTTTAGATATTTAAAATCAGCAACAAAAGAATGTGTAAAATCACATCCATGAATAAAAATGAAAATAAAAATATTCTCGAATGCAGACCAGTATAATGTATATAATACAACTCAATCTGTAGTTGCTGTTTACTCTCGAGGTTTCATCGATCTTGGCTTCTCGACGAGTGGTGACACTATCGGAAAAATCTCGAAGAGATCTAACTGACACTGAATGGTAGGTCATGAATCAAGCTGCATCTGACGAGATAGGAACCAGCTTTCGAAGGCCAGAACGTCCATGTGGTATCAACACACTCTTGTCACAAGCCTTGTATGCCAGGGCCAGAGCACATAAACTTCTCTGGGGTTACAACATCTGAAGAGAGTACTTGACAGTAGAAGGTTTCTGGTACTTTTGTCAATCACAGTTTGCCACTGTAGAAGGAATGGAAGCATATACCAAGAAGCACCTGTTGCATGTAAAGCAAACAGTAAAGTGAGCGTTATCATAATGAATGTAGTCGGCGTCAACTTAGAGATTATAATAGGCGTACACTTGCAGACTGTAACAGATGATGGCATGATGAATGCAGTGGGCGGCAACATACTGAATTTAATGGGCGTTAAGCATATTGAATAAGGTGTTCCGAGAAATTGTATTTCAAAGAAAATTACACCTGAAGTGATTACAAACCATTATTTTAATTATAAGTTCTAATCAAGGCAGACAATGTGTTAAAAATATGTTAGACTGCTTAAAGGAACAGTATCTGACCTTTATCGATACTGTATCAATTCTGGTAGGTTAAGGTCTTATAAGACTTCCTAAGTGAATATAGTGTAACTATTTGTGCCAGATGTCAACTCCGGGCGACCCTACAGAATTGCTGCGTTTTCGCCATTTGTATTCCATGAAGCAAATTTTGAGTAATCTCCTCTACACTCCATTGTTTTAACTTATCATCAAATTTAGTTGTCATTGACTAAATTTTTATGTACTTTCTCGAATCATGAAATAACATGAAATGACATGAAATGCGTTCATAACTCAGAGTACTCAATGTCGCAGGAGTAATGATACACGTATTCATTCAGACCAGATAAGATTTGTTGGAATTAATGGGAATTGCTACTCAGCGGGAGAGGATCGCTTCTAACTATATTTTTCTTATGCTGAGAAATCATTATGAATGAGTGAAAACACCAAACTTATATTTCCATATAATTATTTTATTAAAGTCTCTGGTAGCCGTGGACCATTTCGTCCTCTTTCTGAACTCTTCAACATGACATAACTCAGGATGTTGTAATTAGTCAATCTAAATTCATTGAAAAGTTATGTTATGTTATTAAAACTCGCAGACAACCCACCGTTATGCAGAATATTTTATAATTAGCAATACATTTTAATGATTCTATAAATTAAGAATTCATGGCCAAATGAAGATCAGTATATATTCATTTTCTGCTAACGATTTCTTAACCAAAGACATTGGTTAACTGACAATGGTAATACAATGAAACTTCATCAAGCGTTCCGCTCTCTGCGTCTCTTGAATGTATTTTGTTTACATTTCTTCGAAAAGGTGACGGCTGTCATAGCGTGGTAGGAAATCTTTACGTCAGAAAACGTTGATTATTAACTTAAACATTTATTTTTATGTATTAGGTTGTCAAGAAAGTTCTTGTGGAATTTTAAATTTTGGTTTTAAATGATGTATTTTCAAATTAATTTACGTTAAATTAATTTGACTTTATATACCATTTTAAAGCCCGTTTTTCGCTCTATCTAATTGTGTTACTCTTTTTCTTTTTGAATAATTAGGCCATTTTTTTCAGGAACGTTGAATACAACATGGACAAAAAGCAAGGAGAGAGACATAGATAAAAGTATCCATTCGTGCCATTCCAAACCACCAAACCTGCAGGCAAATAACGACATGCATTATAATAGAACCAAAGGAAACCGTGTTAATTGAGAGAGGAACCCTTTAAAAAGTCTCCCGACGAGACACATTCCCTGAAGGATGCACCGCAACCAAATGTATAATATCTCACCCACACGGGACCCATGCAAGACGGGTCAACATGATCGTTCAAATTAATGAAGAATCTCGTGAACTCCATTTTTTTTGTTTCTCTCATTTCTTACACATACACTCACACACACACGCAACCATACATACATATATAAATGTATGTGTATATATGGGCCACAATCCATTGCTGTCGCATTTCAAGTAAGATTGTTAACAGCTGAGCCAAACCTGTTCTCAGCCGCACCGACATTCTTTACGTGCATTTATATGTTTCATCCGCTCTGATACTTGTGCACACTGAGCAGCCTGCTTCAAATATATTTTTACGTAAAATATATATGAATATACGTTTACATAATGCATATATGATGATACATACACACACATATACATATATATATATATACATAAATGTGTATGTGTATGTGTGTGTGTGT
>NC_068987.1:814689-815096 GCF_001194135.2 Octopus bimaculoides
GTATGTGTGTGTGTGTGTGTGTGTGTGCGCGTGTGTGTGTGTGTGTGTGTGTGTGTGTGTGTGTGTCTGAAGTAAAAACATGTCGGTAAAACGTCTTACTTCAAAAGGCAAAAAGTACTTGAAATGTTTTTATGTCTCTAAACCTCTGTAATAATACAACCATTTAAAAGCACGATAAACATTTAGAGATGTAATCAAGCAATATATATAAATGGGGGGGATTAAACAGATTTTAATAATTGAATTAATTTCAATTGCTTTTTTAAGTGTAAATTAATTATGTGAAATATTCGAAAATGGAAGACGAGATTCTTTGACGAATATGTTGTAGATATATCAAGCAATATCATATAAGGCAATATATACATCACATTTAGATTTTATGTATACATCTCAAGCACACACAC
>NC_068987.1:815106-820316 GCF_001194135.2 Octopus bimaculoides
TATATATATATATATATATGCATACATGTGAGTGTTACTTTTCCAATTCTTGTCCAAAGACTACTTTTCACACACAAACACATGCGCATATGCATGTATGCATGGCTCTGTGCGTGTATGTATGTGTATATGTTTAAATACACTTATAGATATATACACACACGCTCACACATACACACACAAATATAGATATATATACACCTTATGTTTTTTCCGTCTCACTCGTATGATGTTCTCCTGTACATTGTTAGTCATCGTCATTTTACGTCCCTCACTTAGATGGTATTACCTATCGCTACTGCAACCAGAGGAACAGTACAAAAGAATTTAAATTTCTTGAAATTTGAATGCGCCGAAACTACGCTGAATTTGGTCTCCGTATCTGATGAGAGAATTTTGATATGCAATTGTTCTGTTCTGTAATTTGTTTCCACGTTATATTTCGATTTTTATCACTCACAAGAAAAAGATTTCATGAAACTCACTGTTTTTTTGTGACTAAACGAACTGCATATGTTTCAATATTCTTATAAATATTGTATCATTACTTTTAAATTACTTCATGCGGTGTAGTGGCAGGATTGTTACAGTATCGGACGAAATACTTGATAATATTTATTGTTTCAAAATTTTCTCAAACTTTTCTGCCTATCAGGCTTTCAAGGGCAATAAAATATAATACCAACGAGGTACTGGGCCCAATACTATTAAATAATCCGCTGCACCCGAGGTTTCTGGCTTTGTGCCTTAAATAGAAATAATTTGATTTTTTTAATGAATTATTTCATGTGCCATACAGTTCAGTGAATCAGAAAGGATTGTTATAAGAAATTCGGTTATCTTTTGGAGGTACAAGTGCTTTTATACTTATTTATTGCTGCGGCACATCTCTTTTGTCTAGGATATGCTCTATTACATTTACGTATTATTAGTCTCCAACTTTTGACTAGATTCTCGGTGTATCATTTCACTATTCAATGCAGTGTGAAGTTATTAGATAAGAAAATTAATTAATTGCATCAGCCGCCATTTTGAACAAACGTGCCATTCTGTTTATTTAATAAACTGTCACCATTAATGATGGCGCCAATACAATAATGTTCAACAATGCTGTCCAGTTTATACCCTGACAGGTGATTGGCAGAATTGGTAGAGCGTCGGATATGTACCTTGTAGTCTTGGTTTCAATTTTCTACGTTCGGAGACCAAATCCTACCAAGGTCAAATTTGCCTTTCATTCTTCTCCACTTGATAAAAATGAGTCAAGTTGTCAAATTCTGCAGTCAGTTCCTCCTCCAACCCCACTCTCTCTCTCTGAAACTCCTCATTCTTCCTCTCTCCATCTCTCACTCTCTCTAACTCTCTCTCTTTCTCTATTTGATTTAATTATTACGCAGTCTGTCTTTCTATCTTCCCCTCTCCCTCCCTCTTTTCCTACTCCCCTCTCTCTCTTCTCTCTCTCTCTCTCTCCCGGTTATTGCAATATATTACCAGATAAGACTGGCCACCTCTCTTATAATTTCTCCACTCCATCACCAAGGGACTCCTAATACGAAAGGTGTTGGTCAAACCTCCAAACTATAAACTGCAACATACATCTGCCCATGTGGGCCTGCCGTGATCATATGACTAAACATCACATGATCATTGCAGGTTGACTTGGTGCGGCAAGGATAATTCGACACAACACGCAGGCATAGCAGATCGATATGGCTATCATGGTAATCCTTGTTAACTTTGATAGATTAAACATGTTTCAGCTGTCACCGTCCCCTTTTTCACAGATTGCGCATACACCAGACTACTTTATCCTGTATGTAGGCAAGATAAGAGTAAATTAGCAGCTATTTCTAGCAAACTGAGAGGCGATTTAAAGTCTCGGTCGCTGGTTTTGCATTGCAGCTGTTTTATGTTGCTGTTTAAGCAAAGGTCAACTACGATCGGAAAGACATGTAATAAAACTTAAAATAAATAGAAACATCCATTCCATCTTAGTTCTTTGGACCTCGTTATCCAATGCTTACTTCATTTGTTAACACAATAGATCAGAACTTGAGGGAAACTTGGGTGTTATTTTAGCACGTTAAACAACCACATAGAGGCACAGACATTTGATTTCTCAGTTATTTACTCAACATTGTAGTAACCCTGACACCTTCTTGCTGACAAATGTCGAAGATTCTCTTTCTCTTTCTTTCTTTCTTTTTTCTTTCTTTCTCTCTATCTGTCTGTCTGTCTGTCTGTCTGTTCAATGTCTTTAAACAAACTACATCACATTATCTACATTATATATGCCACAACATTCAACAATCTTATGTACTCTGTTCCATGCTAAATCTACCATAATCTGTTCCATGCCAGATCTACCATATTCTACGCACATTCCGATAAGTGTATGTGGAGCAGAATCTTATGGCGTGTAACTGATAACTTTCAATTCCTGCAAAAGTAAAGGAAAAAAATTGTATTGATTTTTGTTGTCTTGTACGAATCTCCATTCAGAAGATATTTAAAGAAATATTTAGAATTTTCTCTAGATTACATCGATTCGGTCTCTCTGTAAGCTCTACAGCATTCATTCCTATTTAATTTAAAGACATTTGGGATGTTTGGCAGCCATGTTGCAAAATTAGGCAAGACAGAAAAGAGACATTATAAAAGGAAAAAAATCTCTCAATCTCACCCTCACTCTCTCTCACTCTCTCACTCCTCTTTTCAGTTTCCCCCCTCTCTCGGTCACCAGAAAAACACAAAGAAAAGCATGTCATTCCCAGAAGTGGTTATGAGGAATGTTTGAGAAGCACCGAGAGCTTTATCTCTTCACGTATCTTACAGAAGTTTTATTTCAATAGAATTTCTATATTTTGCTCCAATCCACAATAAATAAACTGTTTCCATGAATGTATCAACTCCATTATGATGTTTATACAGTTATATAATTAAACAGTAATGTATTTATTTATAAAGATGTCTTAATAATGTAAGCGAAGCTACTATCAGGACGTTAATGAACAATAATTCCCGTGGTTAAAAAGATCTCGACAACCAGGAAGCAAGATCGAGTTGGCCAATCCATTAGATTCTACATCAACTCTATGCTTTAGCTACGTACTGTGCGAGTAAATACACACACACACACACACACACACACACACACACACACACACACACGAACACGTACGCACAAACCAAGCATGATTAAATCGGTTACAATTTTAATTATATTCGTTAACGTATACACCAGTATAATTATATATTTAGAAACACAGTAACACATTTTGGTCGTGTGTGTGTGTCTGCTTGTGTGTGTGTGTTTGCTTGTGTGTGTGAGAAAGAAAGAGAACATTACCAAATTTATATTCTAAAGTATATGACCGCTTTATAGCTAAATACTAAGTTAGATTCACAACCATGCGCCCCAGTTTCGAACGTACTGCGCTGCAGCCTGGACAAATTTGATTTTCTGTAGATTCAAGTCGATCCTTAACTTATAAGAGAAATTCTTTTCTACTCTAGGCACAAGGCCCGAAATTTTTTTGGGGAAGGGGCCAGTGGATTAGATCGACCTCCGTACGAAACTGATACTTAATTTATCGACCGCGAAAGGACGGAAGGCAAAGTCGACCTCGGCGGAATTTGAACTCAGAACGTAAAGATAGACGAATTACCGCTAAGCATTTCACCCGGCGTGCTAACGATTCAGCCAGCTCGCCGCCTTATAAGAGAAATTAAGTAGGTGAATACTCTACGGAAGCCCGTCGTTTTGATTGCATCCCTAATTAAAAAGCATGAAGTCTTATCACACACCAAGCCACGCTGATTCTGCTTACACCAAGTGAATAGCTATGTTTGGAATACTCAGCCAGTTTACACATTAGTTCGGAAGCGGGTAATTCAGCTAATCAAGAATTGAATATTCATCACCGAAACCGACGAAGAACCATTCATATATCTACAGTAAAATATTTTAGTCATATACAATATTTACACATTATAGTATTTATGTATCAATATACTAAGAAAATGATGTACTTATACGTTCACATACTTCAATATTAATATATTTGTAGTAATATATTTAAACATTAAAATATTAAAATATTATAGAGAATATATTTATAATGTTGTTTATTGATGCAATCATATGTAAATTTATTTTATATCTCTCTTCTCTGTTACAACATACGACCAATAATGGTGTTCGTTTCGAGAATGAGACAAGAACTGGTTGAATGAAATACAAAACGGCCAAAGTGAGGCTGGAATGACTACGCTTGTACAAAACATATACCGAGACCACAGTCGAATAACACAGAGTGGACGGGTTTCTTGTCGATATATCGGCGGAAAATCTACATAAGTGATGCAAGGAGATAGAGTTTCGTTGAAGTTGTAAATTATGTGTTCATAGATGCATCGCAGGAAAGTCTTGAAAATTAAATGGCTTTATGTAAACTTACAACCAATAAATGCAACAAAAACATCTACATGTTCTCTTTTTAGGTATTGAGTTCAATTTCTTCATTTTGAGCCATAAAGTCACACACATACACACGCGCGTACACACGCAGACGCACACACAAAGACACAAACACATAATAATTCTGCTTGTTTCTGTTACTTAGCCCGTCCGTAAGGCTTCCACGGGATAAGATGAAAGGGGAGGGTATTGGGTATGGGAGGTAAGAAGTAGGAGAGGTGGAGGTGGAGGAGAACAGGGGAGGGGTAGTAGTGGTGATTGAATGAATAAATTTTTTTTAACTAAGATTTTGTCTCCACTACCTATCCCGTTTGTAAAGCTTTCATGTGATTAGCTGTAGAGAAAGGCGAAGAGCAAACGAAAAAGAGGGTTAGATGAATAGTCAGAGAGAAAGAAGACCTTCGCTAACTCAGTCCGTGAGATGCAGTATGCCGAGGACAATGCCACACCGAGCCGGACCGCAGATGGCCTACGAAGGACGGCCGATCTTTATAACGTGGTTTACAAACGCTTCGCAATGCAGATAAAGACATTAAAGACCAAAGCACTGATCAAACCTGTACCAGGCCAGAACAGTCCACCCTCAAACATTAGCATCAACGGCCAACCCCTAGAAGAAGTTGAACACTTTACATAGCTTGGAAGTATCCTTTCGAAGACCCCCACCCCACGTGTGAAAAGGACGTGGAGAACCGGATTGGGGCAGCCCAATCCGCTTTCGGCAGACTCA
>NC_068987.1:820326-821075 GCF_001194135.2 Octopus bimaculoides
CACGTGTGAAAAGGACGTGGAGAACCGGATTGGGGCAGCCCAATCCGCTTTCGGCAGACTCAACCAACATGTATTCTTAAATCACACGCTGGTCTTCCGAGCCATTGTCCTGTCAACTCTACTCTACGCTTGTGAGACTTGGATGTTGTACAGCCGTGACTTCAAGCGCCTTCAATGCTTCCAGCAATCGAAAATACGACAGATCCTCAACATACAATGGGACGATCACGTTACTAACAACGGGGTTCTTCGCCGCACCTCACTACTAAGTGTTGAAGCCACCATTCTACGCCATCGTCTCGACTGGGCGGGTTACGTCCATCATATGGAGCCCTCTCGTCTCCCAAGGATCGTGCTCTACGGAGCATTTGCACTTGGAACAAGACCAAGCGGAGGTCCGAAATTCCATTTTAAAGACCAGCTCAGTCGGACCTTGGCTTATGCTAACTTCCAGCCATCCTCATGGGAACAGATTGCCAGTTCCTTCGAGCAGATCAGACAAGAGAATAAGGAGGCAAAACGCAGGAGAAAAAAGGAGCATCTTCAACATCCTCGAGTTGAACCTACCATCCTGTGGTGTGAGTTCTGCCCACGACTCTTTCGCCAGTGACTTGGACTCCAAGTCGCTTTCGGCACAGACATCAAACTAGAAGACTGGACGGAAAGTGACGAACCCAGTGCTCGGATACCATATATGAGCGTGTGTGTCTGTGTGTTTGTGTGTGTGAAAGTGTATATGAGTGTGTGTG
>NC_068987.1:821903-822480 GCF_001194135.2 Octopus bimaculoides
TATATATATATATATATATATATATATGCTTATATATATATATGTACAGATATAATATACCCTGTTCCCTATGTATAAGTTAGTGCGCGTGCGAACTTTTATAAGCCCAGGAAGACATTCTATTAACATGCATTCTGGCGCATTCACAAACTTACGTGCGTGTATCCGTAAATATGTTGTGACAATCTTCTTATATCTACACACCTATATTTCCTGTTAATGAAATCGAAATTTATACATACATCAACACACACACACACACACACACACACACACACACACACTCACACAAACACATACACACACAAACACGTACATACTCACACATACACACACTCACCCTCACACACACATGTAATGTCTATCTTTGTCTATTGTGATATGTGTCTATGTTATAATTTGTGTGTACTTATATGTATGTATGTATGTATGTATGTATATATGTATTATGTATGTTTGCGTGTGTGTATGTTTGTATAATTGTATTTATGCAAGTGTCTGTATGGTTTCCTATGGCTGTGTATGTAAATATGATCAGTCTTACCTTGCATACAATCACCGCACAACGCCGAATGTC
>NC_068987.1:822898-825301 GCF_001194135.2 Octopus bimaculoides
ATATATAATATCATATGTATGCATATGTAGATATATGATATATATATAAATACACACATTTATATTAGATATACATACAGACAATAGATATGCATATATATATATATATAGTGAGCGAGGACATTTTAACACAAGTACACACACACACACACACACATATATATTTACACACGCGCACTCACACACACACACATATATATAATAGATATATATAGTTACATACACGCACACATATATTTATATATGCACATACATATATACAAAGGCGTATATATCTATACTTATATACTATATCCTATATATACATGTATATATATACATATACATGTATATATTTACGTATATATATTTATGGCTATATATCTATATGTATATATATATGTGTGCGTGTGTGTGTGTAGGCGTATATATCAATGAATATTTATGTTTATATACATTTATATACACATATTTGCATATGTGTATATACATGATTTAATAAGAGACACCCACCCCTATACTTGTGCAACCACACACATATAGATACACTGAGCTGTGTGTGCGTGCGTGTGCGTCACTGCAGCCCCAGTAACAAAACAACAATAACAACAATGTCAACTCCAATTGCCATCACATAAACTGCAAGAATTCAGAATGTAATACAAGTGAAACATTAGCAAAAACAACCACAACAACAACCCCACCACCACCACCAACAACAACAAATGCAACAACGTCTTCGGTTAGAACTATATGAATAATATAAAAGTATGCTGGCGATAATGAGAAAACAACAGATCTGGTTCTAACAGTAACGGAACAAGGAAAATGACTCAGCTATAAGCAGAATGGAAAACGACAATGGTTCAAATTGCTGGCGAGGCAGACAGATAAAGATAACAAGAAGACAAGATGATTATATAAAGATAACAAGAAGACTAAAAAAATATATGCAAGGAGGAGGTTTTAATATTTATGGAAAACCTGTATTTCCTGAAAGGGTGATATATGTATATTATACGAGGTTCGATTAAAAAGTATCGAGGCTGGTGCTATAAAAAGAAAATTAACAGCACATAACACATTGGCATTTCATCTTCTTCGCAGTTGTTCCCTTCTGAAGCCTCACATTCTATCTAACGTCGTTGCCATTAACGGAAACATTCCTGGAACTCTTTTTATGGGGATAGTAAGCAACTGCCACGTCGTGTGTTTTATTAAATCATTAGATTTCCTTCACGTCCTGAAATCTTGTTAGGGTTAGGGTTAGGGTTAGGGTTAGGGTTAGGGTTAGGGTCTTCCTCTACAGAAAGTGGACCTTGGCTGCAGCGCCATAACCTGCTACGACCGTTTTCAAACGGATTTCGTCTTCCTCGACACTGTTGAGGAGATTCTCCGCAGCTGAAGCCCGCTCTTCTTTTTGGGATGGTCACGTTCTACACACTTTATTTTGAAGGGAAGTTAGCAAGGTCAATCTGTGCGTGAAAGCGGCTTCAATCTGTGTACTTTAGCTCCGTTATAACAACATTCCTGATATTTTTTGAGCAGACCTCGTACCTCCCTACAGCCAGACACCTGTTCCTATTCGTCTCTACATCATTTTTTAACGCCTCAACGCCTGACATAACGCTACCTCCCTTAACACTACATTCGCATCCAGTGATCTTGTGAGTTACTTAATAACCACTTTAATGTTGGTGACACGAAATAAAGCAACAGTTATATACTGTGTAAATTGCTGGGGTTAAGAAGGATGTTCAGCTGTAAGTACGTCAGAGTAGACATGGCAGTTAAAATCAGTGATTTAGCTTCTCATCAGATCCTGTCAAAGCGTTCAATGCGTGTCGGCATAGAAGACGGATGTTAAGTCATGACGATGACATATAAGTGGTTATATTGAACAATTAACATAAAATTAAATTAAAATAGAAATCAGACTTTAATGAGAACAACACGTCATCGCATGAATGGCAAACTGTCTGCTATGTTTGTCTGGAAATCT
Organism: Octopus bimaculoides; assembly: GCF_001194135.2. Lineage (NCBI taxonomy): Eukaryota > Metazoa > Mollusca > Cephalopoda > Octopoda > Octopodidae > Octopus > Octopus bimaculoides. Next base: position 824,880 of record NC_068987.1, read on the forward strand.
CAGAGTCCTGATCACACAGCGTCCTTTACTTAATCTATGCATTTTTAAGGTTGGTGAATACAGAACCATCGGTGAAATTTTGTATTAGACGGGGTAAGAGGCCATGTCTTGCGAGATTTTGACTAGAATCGTAAGGTAAATTCACTCGATGCACTTTAGCAAGAACTTCCAACTTAGCAAGAACTTCCAATGCTATAGCTTTTTTTTTTTTTGGTATTCTGGTCCAATTTCTTCTGTAATCAGCGTCACGACCAGCGAGTTCTTGCGCAATTTATTTCCGTTTTCAGTCATCCGTATTTTGGGTCTGCGAACGGCTTAAAATTGAATCACTTTCGAAGACGAGATGGGGTTCTGTGCAAAGAAGATTAAATCGTCGCTGAAGCAGGACATTGAACACACACACAGACACACATACACACACA
>NC_068987.1:825980-826662 GCF_001194135.2 Octopus bimaculoides
GTGTATATATGTGTATATATATATATAAATAAATATATATATATATATATATATGTATATATATATATGTGTACGTATAATACATACATACCGACATACATACACACAAAGAGTGAGAGGATATACATAGAGGTATATACTCTAATAGACAAAAGGGAAATATATTTACTTAGATAAAGAAGAAAATTGTCGAAGTCCACCTAGGGCATTGAAGAGAGCTGGGGAGTGAATTGTTTATGTGGGATGATGATGATGATGATTATGATCAAGATGATGATAGCGACGATGACGACGACGACGATGATGATGATGATCATACTGATGACGGTGATGGTAACGATGATGATGATGATGATGAAGTTGATGAAGAGAGTGGTGATGACGTGGATGATGATGATGGAGAAGAAAAAGAAGACGAAGAAGTAGAAGCAACAGAACGAAACCAAAAGTAGAAAGGGGGGGGGAAGACAAGAAAAAGACAAAGTCAAAAATATAAAGAGGAAGGAAGTGGCGTTGGCGGAAGGAGGCGATAAGCTAAAAGATGGTTCCCCCCCACACACACACGTAAGGTGATGACTAGAAATATAGTTAGCTACTAGTTGTAGTAAATGTTGATTTTATGATCAAATAACGAAATTGTAAATTACTGAGGAGAAAGTATCACCATAACGGCAGTGTGCTT
>NC_068987.1:826923-829892 GCF_001194135.2 Octopus bimaculoides
ATATATATATATATATATATATATATATATACATACACATACATACATGTATATATATACATATATATATGTATATATATGTACGTACACGCTCATAGTTATACATGCAAACACATATGTATGTATGTGTGTATATGTATGTAGAGACACTCTATAGTGTTCTGGCTGGTGTCATTGTTTTATTGTCGCAGTTATAGTTATTGTTTATTGTTTGTTTATTGTTATTGTTATTATTTATGACGCATGCAAGTCATTGAATTGTTATTTGTTTCATTACCGACACTAACATATTATTATTATTATTATTATTATTATTATCATCATTATTATTATTATTATTATTATTATTATTATTATTATTATTATTATTATTATTATTATTATTATTATTATTAGTGCCGAAGTGTGAAAACGTCTTTTTTATTCTTCATTCGAATCACGATCTATTCAACTATTACGAAATGGAATTTTTCATTGGAGTTCTTGTAAAAGAACTATAAATGCTTAAAGAAGCCCTGTCCTTGGCACCCGGGGGTTGATAACAGAGAAATTTGCTTTGTGTCTCAAAGTTTCAAAATTTTATTTACGCATATTGCCTTTTCACATTCAAAATGGCCGCCGCACACAATTTTCTGACAAGATAAAGCACCGAAACAGCAAAGAAATAAAGAACACCATAATCGTTACACACAATAAAATGGCGAACGGTTAAGGGTTGAAAACGCTCCTAATATTCGAAGACAGCGGCTGTAATAACAGCAATATTAGTTGTTGTGGCTCTCAGGCGATTTCGAATATTGCGGTCCGATTAGGCATCGGTTGCGTGAAAGCAAATATTCATTTTATGTAAAGTGAACAAACGAAACTTTAAGATCTGTTACAGTGAAAATACGATGAAATATTAGTAGGAAATTCCGTGTAACCGAAAAGCAGATCTTTTCCTCGGAAGCTAATCCAGGAAAGGGAAAAGAGAACAAAGATATCGATACTTACGAAAAAAAATGGAAATTGAGTCAATCTTCTTATATATCTATTTTACATCAGAATCTCCAAGACATTTCAGCAGAAGGTCTCTTAGTTGAAAAAGGCAAAAAGTATGGCGCTCTCGTTTCTATCTTTTAACACTAAACGCGCAACCAAAACACAGGCTTAACTAGTCGGGCCGGTCTCTAACTATACATTTTTGTCCCAATACACGGTAATGCAGAGAGGAGAATGCCGGATTTCTTTTTGAAGTCATCCACGTCTTCATTGTGTAGATTCTTAATTTTTGTGGCAGGGCATGAAATAGATAGATAGACAGACAAACAGACAGATAGATATAAAGATATTTAGAGAGATAGACAGATAGATAGATAAATAGATAGATAGATATAGATACATATATAGAGAGACATAGACAGATTGACTGACAGACAGATAGACGGATAGATAGATAGATAAATAGATATTTAGATAGACAGACAGACCAACTGATAGATAGATAAATAGATAGATAAGTTACAAAAGAATTTTACAAGTTTTGTACGGAATACTCAACCACTTTCTTTCCCTCTCTCTTCTTTGTCTCTCTCTCTCTTTCTCTAAATATTTCTTCTTTCTGTTTCTTTCAATTCCTATTTTCTCTCTTCTTATTCTGTCTTTCATTCGTGAATCCTTTGACTCATGAACTCATTCTTTCATTCACTTTCATGTCATTCTTTCTTCTTTTTTCCCCTTTTTCCTTATTCCGTTCTATCTGTCTTCTTCTGTTCTTCTCTTCCTCCAGGTCTCCCTCCCCACCTCCCTCTCTCTCTCTCACCTTCACATTATTCCGAACTTCATTTTTCTTATTCGCTTACTTCCATTTCTATTTCCATAATTTTTCTTTCGCCTCTTCGTTATGTATTTTCATTTATCAATTTGTTTATTTGCGAGTGTAAGTGTGTGAGTGTAACTACGCGTGCATGCGTGCGCACGAGTTTTAGTGCGTGAGTTTGTCTTAGTTCAGCATGCTTTCCTCCCCTACTCTCTCTCTCTCTTTCTCCCTCTCTCTTTCTCCCTCTCTCTCTCTCTCTCATTCCCTCTCTCTCTCTCTTTGCATTGAGTGTGCACGTGCATGTGTGGCGATGTATGTATTTACTTGTACACATGCACAAATACAATCACTATTTTACTTATTTCATTTTCTGTAATGTAAACTTTCCTACATACATACATACATACATACATACATACTAATATGCACATACATACATTCATTTATATAGACAAGCTTATATATATATATATATATATATATATATATATATATATATATATATATATATATATATATATATATATATGTAAATATATATGCATATGTATATGTTATACCTATATACATACATATATATATATGCATATATATATATATATATATGCATATGTGTGTGTGTTTGTTTCTTCACGTGATATGGTGCGAGGAAGTGAAATACTCCAGCATAAATAAACGACAAAACAACAAATACTTCATGATGTTTCATAATGAAATTGTTTAATACAAACAAAACTGTTAATTATGAAGTTGTGAGTGTGGAGGTGTGGAAGAATGTGTTTGTACGTGTGTGTGTGTCTATGTGTGCGTGTGTGCGTGCGTGCGCGTGCTCCTGACTGGCTGTGCCTGTGCGCTTGTATGCATTTTTGCTAAGGCAGGTCTGAGTCAAGTTTATAAATACATGCAAATGCAAATGTGTGTGTGTGTCTAAGTTTTTTTTAATTCTCTCTCAGTTTATTTCCTCGTGTTTCTTTCTGTTGAAGAGCGTAGGCTCGAAACGTAAAAGACTTCCTCACCTTCCCGAGTGTCAAACTAATACGCCTGTTTGTTGCTTATACACCTGTCTTCGTCTTTTGTTTTTCTGTAAATTTCAACTACATATGCACATGTATGTATATGTATCTCTCTCTCTCTCTCCATATATATATATATATATATATATATATATATA
>NC_068987.1:830478-836263 GCF_001194135.2 Octopus bimaculoides
TATAGGTATGTGTGTGTATGAATATATGTATAGAGAGTTACGGTTATGGATCAAATGTTTGATTCAAATTCCTAGGTACTCCGCGTTTCAACCGTGATGCTAGTTTGTATTTTACCGACAACTATTTTCTGTAATTTCCAAGTAATTGCTGTCGCTGTATTAACAATATCAAACTGTGACACCGCATGACCTTTCTCGACCGATCGCAGGCTAACGTCCAGTAATAAACAGTGACTTTCTCCTATCGACGTCTCATTTGCTGAAAATTTCAATGCGACGGAATTCTTAACTCTGAAATACATATACAAGCATAAGGACAAATTTCCGTTGGCGAACTCGAGGACCCATCCCCCACACAGCTGTCTCACGGACTTTGCGCCCATCTGCGTTGATTTATTCTGCCACAACTAGTTTCATTATGACTTCTGCGGTCGAAGACGACGTAAATCTAATTTTCTTTCTCATCTTTTCTTCTTTTTTAATTTTTCCGTTTTTTTTTTCACACTTCTAATTTTTGCAACAACCTTCTTAATTTCTCGCTTTTCCCCTGTGGTCTCTCATCTATCAGCAACCTGATTTTCAAATAGAACAGACCATGCGGGCAAAGACTGATCATCGTTCACTGGCACAAAATAAGTTGTATAAATATGCCTAGATCAAAAATCAACACGGTAAGTAGCTCATTCACCCTTTTGCTTGTTAGACCCAACTAATAATGTGAGCCAGCAATATTTCTTTCTAATTTCCGTTTTTATTTCTACTGTTGACTATAACACAGTTTAGAAAGGGTTTGATAACTCATTTTCTGTAATTGTTGTATGACTTTGTGGGAGAGAAGACAGCAACAGTGACATCTTTTAAGAACGACTGGAATTGATGGACGGAATAGAGGAAGTTGACTTCAAGCAAGAGACTTGGCCTGAACTCCACTAATGTCTCCGAAGGCAAGACTTGAACCGAATGACTAATTATAATTAGCCTTGTCTTATTTTTCCAATGTTCTCACACAAGTTTATGGTCGACCCGAGACCATGGTAGAATGAATTCCTCAAACTGCTATACAGTGGAACCGAACTCGAAGTCGTACAGTTGCGAAGAATAGCAGTTTTAACCACGAAGACATGTATACATATTTCCTGACCGGAAAAAGATGAATATTGTATCTTCACATTTTGCGCATCTCTCCATAATAGAGTTCGTTGTCAAGAATAAACCATTATCTCATTCCAATTGCTGTTCATCAAATTCTTTAAACTCCAAGTTTTAAAAAGAATTACAAAATAACAAAATTAGAAACATGTTTTTCTTGTTGAGTGTTTGTGTGTTTGTAGATTATGCTGTTGTTGGATTATTTTCTGTTTGTATTTTTCAAAGAATTAATATTAGAATTGTTTCTTTTATTCGATATTTCCGAAGATATCTACGAATATCTTCAGTGAAGTAGAAAACTTTTGAATCGATTTCAATTTAGAATATGAGCAAATGAATGATGGTCGGGGGAAAAAATATTAAATAAATAGATATTGAACATAAGAAAGTATAATTACAGATATGAGTCTACACACACACACACACACACACACACACACACACACATATATATGTATGTATGTGCGTACGTATGTCCGTATATATGTATGTATGTATATGTTCTCTTCTGTTTTTAATTATTTAAATTGTTTCTTCGAGGAAGGAGCTGGTTTCTAACAAAGATACAAAGCTCTGTCATTGGAATGTAGGTAACGGAAACAATGTCACATTTCAAACTTGAGAAAGGTCTTGCATATATTTACTGTTCCACTTATAGATTGTATTTGGAATGTGCGCATTAGTTTGTTGGTTATCTAGCTAATCTAGATTGGCACTGCGTAAGCATGTTTGTATGTATGGTAGCCATGGTTAGCAGAAAGATAAGGTAGATAAAGATTGTGTAGTTTCGAAAATATGTTAGGTGTGTCATGGTATGTCAGAAATGCAAAATTCCTCATGCTTTATTCCAGGCTGCTACAAGGAATATTCTCATAGCGCATCCCAGCACTTCTTTTATTGTTGCTGCTGCTTCTACTACCTATTACTGCTGGTGTTTGAAAGACATAATCATAGAAAGAGAGTTCGTCGAATGTCCGATTATTTCCTTTGCCAGAAAGAGTAGAAAAATTTGGTCATTAATTTTGTTGTCTTGAAAAGTACTGAATGGCGAGTAAAGAAACATTCGAAGCCCTACAGCAATCAAACTTTATAATATTCTTCTATTGAGATACTCCCTCACCAAATTCCTGGAATTCTCCATTTCATTCCATTTAGACATAAGGCCTGTAGTTTTGAGAGGAGGGGCTTTGTCAATATTAAGCCGTGTGCTGGTGAGATAAAAAGCAAAGATGAGTTGAGTAAGATTTGAACGCTGAAGATAAAGAGTTGAATATTGCAACGCGTATTTTTCCGAGGCTCTCACTATTCTGTTGATCCATCGCCCTACAATTTTATACGAATGGTCTGTAGTGGGGTGGTGTCTTTGAGTAATAATACACAGTAATATATTTCATTAACTATGCTAATTTATGATATCTATTGGTGACGAAAATGGTCTACTAAATGAGTTACTACCCACGACATAAGCAATTACAGTGAGTCTATAAATAGCTTAGAAGATGTAATAAGAGCGAAACATGCTGGAAATTGTCTCCCATAGTTGACGTAAAAAGACAAATGATTATTTCTAACATGGGTATCAGACGGAAGCTTGTGGAGGGTTGGTGTTGCCCAAGTACTTTGCTGTTACTTTAATTTTCGAAACCCGAAGGGATGGAAGACAAAGCTGGAGTCTGCGAAATTTGAACCAAGAACTATTGAACCGAAATACATAATTCGTAACTCTCCTTCTAATCCGCTCTAGCAATACCTGAAATAATATTCAGTTAATAATTTGCTCGCAGCTAAATTATTTTAATTAACACTTGTAATAATGTTACTCATTAAAAGGTTAACATTTTTTCATTAATGTTAACACTAACTTAATATTAACACGACCAAAGTTAATTAATGTTAAAACTAACTAAATTAATGTTAACATGAATTAATAAATTAAATAATTCTCACTCAATTAATGGCACAACACTAACTAATTAATATTACAATAGAGTATCATCTACAATTGCTTGTATTGTTGTAGTCGTTTAATCCAATATTAGCTCTCAACGTCCAGCCGAACTATTATGAAAGATGTTCCAGCTAAAATGGAATATCTGCCATGTTGAAGCCTCAAAGAATGTTTCTGTTTCATAACGGCATCATTCCAATCTCTCCATACAGCAGGTGTTGGAAATTGCCTAATCAGCGTAATGCATTTCTTCTACAACAAATAAAGAATCAGAGGGTGCAATCTGGTGAAATTCTTCCTCGGTGAGACACAATGCTCAGGAAGAAATATACAATGGAGCCAATATTGTGATCGCTAACTCTCTCCGATCATTTAGATGTATACATATCGGCCAATTTCTGGTTAAGGGTTGGCATCATGCTTGTAAACCCTTTCTTTTACAGTTTGGATAGTGCCAGACTTCGAGCATATTTCAGTGCAGAGAATGGACGGCTTGGACTTTGTCTCATGCATCAGACTGCCAAAATTATGCAGCACGCTGTATTTTTTCACTATTGTTCACATAATCTTAATAACTCTATATAAGTAAAGTCAGTCTCAGTTGTAGTGCAATATTGTATAATTTAAAAGGCGGTGAGCCGGCAGAAACGTTAGCACTCCGGGCGAAATGCTTAGCGGTGTTTCGTCTGTCTTTACTTTCGGAGTTCAAATTGTGCCGAGGTCGACTTTGCTTTCATCCTTTCGGAGTCGATAAATTAAGTACCAGTTGCGTACTGGGGTCGATCTAATCGACTGGTCACCTCCCTCAAAATTTCGGGCCTTCTGCCTAGAGTAGAAAAGAATATTGTTTAATTATCTCGCTCCTGCAGCAGAGGCTTCAGAACCACAACGTTCAGGGGAGGAGAGATGTGATATACTTGAAGGACCGAGTGTGTGAATCGAAACGCTTATGAATAGTGTACATTTAACTTCATCATCGATCAGATAGCGCTGTACAAATACATGATCCTCTCGTTGAAAACGGTACTAAAGCCGGTGTTACACGGGTCAGAGCCTAGGTAGCATTAGTCAATTGTGTTGTATGATTGAGATTGATATAAATTGATCAGTCATACTGAAAATGATTTATTACCAACCGTAACATATATGTATGATGTGATGTAAGGGTCAACCTGCATTAATCTGCTGGGAATCGAACTCATATGTGCGCTTTTGATGAAACTACCAACGACCTACATCGACCTATTTTTAGTATCTAGATAGAACCTTCTTTCTGTTGTTTCATTTTACAAATTCTTTCTTGTATTTTATAACTTTTTTCATTAGAAAGATTCTCCATCAAGCATCGGCAATCGCCTTCATCAATTCTCATGGAAAAAGACTTATACGATCACCAAATCATTCCAAAGTTCTTGTCTTTGTGGTTTATTTTAGTTGACGTTAAAGATCACAGATTCGTATTATGTGTATCCAACCAACCAAAACATATTCCAGATACGATTTCCATGACCCAAAGGGCTTGCAGAATGCTATGTTACAATATTCAGGAATATATTTGGTTCTCGACCAGTTGGAAATGCCAACAACACACGAACTCTCTTGAAGGTTATCAGAATCAGTGATGTCATTCACTGCAACTCCATCTTCAAAGAAATCTCATTGGCGCATTATCTACCAGACTGAAATGTTTCATAAGTTCACTCAAACATTCATGGTCCTAAATTAAGTCTCTGAGTTCGTTTCTACGTGTAGACATCAGTCACATTGTTTGCTAAAATATTTCAAGTGTAAAACCATGGTAGTTTCCCCTACCGTTAATGAATCTAGCCTTTGATTATTGTATGAGCTTCTGTACATGTTTCGTTGACAACCAACGCTTCCACGCTGCGCCTTTATTGCCAACACGACTATTCTTACAGACTTACATTTACGTCATTACTGTCTCCGCTATGTCAGGCCTTTCACTTTCAAACAAAAGTGGACCACTGAAGAAACTATTTCGTTATGACTAATATGTCTGTGCCACTAATTAAATCTTCCTATTAATTCTTTGTGTTTGAAACAACGTCTTCAGCGAGAATCGGTGTACTTTAGTTTAATTTAGTGTTTAATTTATGATTTTCTCTTTAGTTACCATATCTTTTATTTGTATATATATGTGTGTGTGTGTGTGTGAGTGTATGTGTGTGAGTGTGTGTGTGTACGTATGGTTGTGTGTAAGCAGATATGCGTGTAGACAGTTGGAAAAGCAAGGTTCACGGAAGAGTTCCCAATAACATATTGTAGGGTGTAGATAGAGGTTCATTGAGACGAATTGTAAGCCTTGTACTCGAGTTCCGAAACGAGAGCAACACAACTTCAACTGGTGTACTTAAACACACACACACAAACACACACACATACAAACACACACACACAAACACACACACACACACACGCGCGCGCACACACAAATACACGCGTGTGTTTTCGTGTGTGTAAACATATTATAAGATGACCTATAAAAACGGAATATATTTATAAAACTTATAATTAAAAACGAAATATATATTTTGATCTGTATTATAACCTTCGGCGTGAATTTAACGTGTGACTTCGACTATTAATGATTCATTATTCTCGAATGCTTAAGGCCACCTTGAGTACAACGGGTCAAAGAGTCATAAAGAAACACACGCTCACACATAC
>NC_068987.1:836732-838405 GCF_001194135.2 Octopus bimaculoides
TATATATATATATATATATATATATATATCGGTGGGTTGTTTGCAATACTGTATAGGTTTAAGTGTTCTTTCAGAGCTGTCTTGATCTATAGATCTATATTCTATAGAAAATATATCTATAAACGACAGTTAACATTGTTTGTACTGGGAGATTGAAATGCCTTGACTTCATATGCATTATTTGAACGGAATGAACAACTGAGAACATCTTGTTTAATTTTAGTCCCTACATGGGATGACATCATTAACTAAAACGTATCTTTTCCACTCTAGGCACAAGGCCCGAAATTTCGTAGTTTTTTCCGAAGGCTTTTCTTTCCACTGATAAACCTAATTTGTTTCCCTTTTACATTAGGCACTTCTGTGATGCACGATCCCTATTGATTGGCTTCCTCCCCCTTTTTTTTTCACGACTCCTTTTGATCGAAATTCTACCACTACCTCTTTTTTTTTTGTCTTTCCTTCCCATAAAGAAAAGCCCTACTTTGTATTTTGTTCCCTCTTTGTATTTTGTCTCTACTTTGTATTTTGTCCCCTATTTTGACCCAGTGTGGCCAATAAAGAATCATATATATCTATCATCTACCTGTCTATCTATCTATCTATCTATCTATCTATCTATCTATCTATCTATCTATCTATCTATCATGTTCTACTTACATTTCTATCGATGTATATATATCTATCTACTGTAACACTGCAGACAAACATTAAAACCAAATATCTAAAAGAATGACCCTAAATAAAGGCGCTGCTCCAGCATGGACTCAACCTTTAAGCTACTACACATAAAAAGGTGAAAGTAACATCAACAATTATTTGCTAAGGTCATCTCGCTTTGATTTAAGTATGTGTCGATATATCTATCCTATTCGTCTATGAATCTATCAATATACTTCGACACATCCACCAACTGAACCTACAGAAACAGCTGAATATTAAAACCTGTAACACCTAAAATTCATTTTTAATATTTTAGTATACAGCGTTTAACAATCTTGTAAATGTTTTCCACTCCCACGCTCCTTTCGCTCAACACTAACACCCTCTCCCTCTTTACCTCTTCGAGTTGAGTGGTATTGAGCCCAATGCTCCGATGACAACAAGGACAATCTTTGTGTTTGATTCTCGTAGCTTCCACATCTTGGCGATCTCAATTCTCAGCTCTCCATATTTATCAACCTTTTCTCTTTCTTTCCTGATGAAATGTTGATCTCCTGGCACCGCCGCGTCGATTATTAGGCACTTTCGTTTGTCCCTCTTAAAAGTTACTTTAGTAATAACCTACAATCTAGGTGTATTGCAAAAATCGGCATTAATTGGAACAGCACGCATATTGCGTAAAGTACTGTCTGTCTGAGGTCCTTGTTGTGACTTGACAGACAGTGCAAATATCTCCGGTAGACACAATATCTTCAATCAACAACATCACGATATTGGATACTGTGCGACGCTTTCTAATTGATGTATCAATACCAGCAGATGACAACGTTTCTCGAAAAGAAATGGAAAAACTTTCAAAATACAAAGACCTGGAAATTGAGATAACTGGAATGTAGAGTCTAAAAACAGAAACAATTCCTATCATAGTAGGTGCCTTAGGTATAATAAAAAAATATTCAGACAAATACATAACAAAAACACCAGGACTTACAAATATATATAACATACAG
>NC_068987.1:838415-840541 GCF_001194135.2 Octopus bimaculoides
ATTGCACTACTGGGTACTGCACACATTCTACGCAAAACACTTTCAATACAGTAAACATAAGAGCACCACAGCAAACCACAGCACATACCCAAGGCGCACAGAGCTGCGCTCGGTAGTGAAGTGAAAGCACGTTATGAAAATAAAACTACTGAACAATAATAATAATAATAATAATAATAATAATAATAATAATAACAACAATAATAATAATAATAATAATGATAATAATAATAATCATAATCATAATAATAATGATAATAATAATAATCATAATCATAATAATAATGATAATAATAATAGTTAAGACGAAGAGCGCGATTCGATTGTAAGATATTATATCAGTTGAACAATATTTCAACAGTACGTCTGTCTTTGTCAATCCTTTTAAAAAATATAATAATAATATTAATAATAATAATGATGATGATAATAATAATAATAATAATAATAATAATGATGATGATGTTTGTTGATGATGATGATGATGATGATGATGATGATGATGATGATGGTTATGATGATTATGATAATTAATATTATTGTTGGTGTTCCACTTTTCGAAACATTAAACATACACGACCTTTCACATTGTTGTTGCTACTGTTGTAATAGAACAACACTATAATTATTTGAGTTATTGATGATGCTATAGATGTTGATGCTGATGCTGATGACGACGACGACGACGACAACGTCACGGCAACAACAACGACGACGATGGGGAGGAGGAGGAGGAGGAGGAGGAGGAGGAGGCTGATGATGATGATGACGACGATGATGTCGTCTTTGTTAGTTCAGACTTTCTAAAGTACTTTACAATTAATTTTGTGAAATGACTTGCGCCACATTCTGTGAAAGCGGAGAGCACTTCTGACCGGGAAGAGAACATCGCTTAGTGTTAACATTATTGGAGCAAATTTCTACAGTTAATGCGTTGCTTATATGCCAAATGACGTTGTTAATTAGGCAGAAATTCTTCAGAATTCTTGCCAAAGGGATAAACTTAAACACACAAGATATTATATATAGCTGGGAAATAAAGTTTTAAAACCAAAATAACAAAAGAAAAAGTGAAATAAAATTAGAACTAATCAAACAAAAATATATTTTGGATAAAGCTACGGAGAGACTTCATTCTTAGTCTTTCTTTCTTTCATTCTTTCTTTCTTTCTTTCTTTCTTACTTACTTTCTTTCTTTCTTTCTTTCTTACTTACTTTGTTTGTCTGTTTGTTTGTTTGTTTCTTCATGTATGCATGTATGTATGTGTATATATATATATATATATATATACACACACATAGGCATTCACACATATCCGTACATACATATTAATATCTATGTATACACATACAAGCACACAGACACAAGCATATATATACATATATATATACACACATATATATGCAATATATATATATATATATATATATATATCAATATCTATAAATATATCAGATAGATATAAATGAGTCTAGACGTAGATATATGGTGATATGTATATGCATGTACTAACATCGATACATCTTCATTCTCACATACATCATCCTCTAACTTTTCATATTCTTTTCCATCACCATCATCACCATCATCATCATCGTAAGCATCGTCATACCCCCACACCCAACCTCCACTACTACATTCACCTCCATCAACGAGCGCGTCGACCCCCACCCACTCTACAACCCCATCCTCTTCTGCTACGCCATCTCCACCGCTCGTATCATAGACGTCATAAAAATAAAGCTATCATCGATTAGTTAATTGAAAACTTAAATTGCAATTAAAACTCTTTCTCTCGTCAACAATGTCTAATAGACTGTATTACCATAAGAGAAATTGAACTCCATTTTAGAGTGTGCGCATGCGTGTCGGTACATACATATACATACACATCTATATATACACACACTTATACATGTCTAAATACATACATACACATATGCATATGCATGTATGTGTACATATACGCACATATATTATGCATTATTATATACATTTTATGTATATATATATATATATATATATAGTATATATAAGGGCATATATATATTTATATTTATGTATATATATGATATATATACCTGCATATATATAGATATGTATGTATATATATATATATATATAT
>NC_068987.1:841593-858757 GCF_001194135.2 Octopus bimaculoides
TATTGTTATTATTATTATTATTATTATTATCATTATTATTATTATTATTATTATTATTATTATTATTATTATTATTATTATCATTATTGTTATTATTATTATCATCATTGTTATAAGTGTTGTTGTTCTTGTTATTTTTGTTATTTTTGTTGTTGTCATTACTACTATTACTACTACTACTACTACTACTACTACTACTACTACTAATACTAGTAGTAGTAGTAGTAGTAGTAGTAGTAGTAGTAGTAGTAGGAGTAGGAGTAGGAGTAGTAGTAGTAGGAGTAGTATCGTCTTGTTGCTGATATTAATAATATTATTGTTGTTCTTACCACTATTGTCATTTCATTATCCTTGCATGCACAATTTCTCTGCGGCGTCCTGCTCCCGCTCCTCCTGTGCCTGCTCCTGCTTCCCCAATGTTCTTGACCTGTCAATGGCATAGGATAACCTTGATTGCTTGCTTAGATAAAATTTACATGTATGGCTTAACCGATCCAGTTACTGGATCTGTTAGATTTATATTTTTTTTTTAGCAGAAAAATAGATCCGATTATTGTCTAAGACCAGTTTACCACTTTTCTTTGGTATATGCGGCTATATTACACCTATCTGTTGGCATTTGTGAAGGGCGTCATGAGACAGCTCTTTTGATGTTAGATCAAAAACTCATTAATTTTTTTAAAATACGAATATGAAGATGAGTGCAGAGAGATAGGTGCTGCCCAACAGCAAACGGTATGAAAAATGGATGACATTGGTAAACTGGTAACGCATAATATCTACATGAACTAATCAACTGCAGGAAAGCAGCAAAAACTAGAAGAATGTACTTCCATTTAGTGCATTACAACGATCTGTCCGACATTGTGGCGTTGTTTACCTAAGGATGCAGTACCGTTGAATATAACAATCCGGAATTGATTTTTTTCTTGACTAACTTCAATCATTTCCTTCCCATCACAATGTCGAATATAATCTCGTGGGTTGAATCTGGAGTATTGAATGCTGGGAACGAAACTGTGTTCATGCTTCCATAGATCACAGGGTGAACATGCGCAAGATACATATTTTTGTCCCCTCCCGAGACACGCTATCGAGATATTTATTTTGACATATATGTTGACCAAGTAGGGCCAAATACCGAGCAGCCATATATTTCATTTAATATGAGTAGAGAATTTCTTCCTTGCCGTTTGTTTGTATCTGTATTCGTGTTTCGAGAACAGGTTGCTTTTTGTTGGGATGTTTGGATCTGTACTCGATTGTCACCTTAATGCTTTCGTGGATGAAGTTTCCTATGTGCTGGACATTTTACATGTTATGGAAAATTGTGCTTAATAGTGCAGTGGTTTTATCACAATGTTTATATCGTCGACGTATCAACAAGACATTACTACAAATATGGAGCTGTCTATTATGATTTTCTGGAGTTCCTTACTATATCATACAATGAAGAGGTTGGTTAGGTCTCCAGCCATGCGTAACTGAAGCCTTCTCTCGATTATAGAAGTGTAACAAGGCGGTGAGCTGGCAGACACGTTAGCACGCCGGGCGAAATGCTTAGCGGTATTTCGTCTGCCGCTACGTTCTGAGTTCAAATTCCGCTGAGGTTGACTTTGCCTTTCACCCTTTCGGGGTCGATAAATTAAGTACCAGTTGTGCAATGGGATCGACCTAATCGACTGCCCCCCCCCAAATTCTGGCTTTGTGCCTATAGTAGAAAAAAATTATAAGTGTTATTAATATATGTGCCACTTTTGTGTCAGCCTTATGCTGACACCAGCAGCATGTGTCATCAGTGTTTCTATTTGGTCGTAGTCCCTTGGAGTTTGGATGGATTTAGTCCATTCGTTCCAGAGTTCATTGGGGTTTTCTTTACTGCCTAAATAACTGGACTTTGTCTAACTTGATCTGTTCAAGCGGGGCAAAGCATTTTACGGATCACGCTTTTTGAGTATCCACTATCACATGCAAGATTTATGAGAATTCGGAGCTCATCCATGTTGATATGAAATAACATATCATGTCGCAAATTATCTCCACATACTTTCCTACGGCAAAATCAATATCAAATGATGAATATAGTGATATTACATTAATATTATCTATAATACAATCTGAAAGGTTTGTAGGAGAAGTTGCAGTCACCGATTCTGTTGAGAAAATCTTCAGCGCTGACGAAAACGTCTAGAGACATCTCTGTTAATGAGTGTAAAATCATAGAGAGAAAATAACAGCCTATGGTTGCTGAAGTTTTGCATTGCGCAAACCAGTCTTGTCGGAGTCCCAGTAATGCGATCAAGGGCAGGCTTGTGGTCTTTCATGAGTCCATACATTGTAGGTAATGTATTGTTTATGGCCCGCAAATTGTTTGAAGTGCCCCTTATAGGTCAAGTGATATATATCATCTTCCCACGTAGAAGGTAAGGAACTAATCTTTGAGGTAAAGAAACTGTTACAAATTATACAGGGGAAACAACTCAGAGAGTATTAAAATGATTGGGGACAATTGGCAAGAGTACCACAAAAAGAAGCAAACATAATCATCACGAATATGCTGGATAGTAACACAATTGATCAATAAAAATATTGAAGTAAAAATCCTTTAGGCAAATCTAAAAGATCCAACATTACGAGAGATTTCAGCAGAAGTAGCAATTCAGGAAGGTAAACTTGACCCACCACTACTTTCAACAGAAAGAATAAACAGATTAACAATACATCCACAGCTAGCACCGCCATAGGAATAGGGCTTCAGATCCAGGCACAAGGACAAACGTTTTTTAGATGAACGGTTTAGTCGATGTCATCGACCCCAATACATCACTGGTACCTAATTTTTATCGAACCCAGAGGTCTGAAGGCGAATTGACCAGGCTGGATTTGAACTCAGAAGGTAAATACCACTAAACATTTCTTCTAACGATCTGATGATTCTGCCAGCTCCCCACTTTAACCACTATTTATTTATTTATTTATTTATTTAATTACTTATGGGTTTCAGCCAAATGGCTGTGGTCATGCTGGAGCACCACCGTGACTTAATAATAAAGAATAAGGAAATGACAAACTTAAAACCGACTAAATTCAACTGCTAGACACACACACACACACACACACACACACACACACACACACACACACACACACACAAACTTGCATTTGCTGTTGTAAGTATCGTAAAAGAGTTTTGTTCTACTTGTTGTCCTCATCTTCATTGTTGTTGCTGCTATCGTTCTTGCTATTGTTGCTGCTCTTGATGCTGTTCTGGTTGTTGTTGTTCTTGTTGTTGTTGCTGTCGTCGACGTCGTTGTCTTGCATCTGCCGTAGTCATTCCCTCCACTCCAACATATCTACAATCACAACTGATATTTCTCACTACTCCCATCCCTCCCCCTCTCTCCATTAATTGCTCTTTTAAACTGTCAAAACAATTCAATGTTAACCTCAAATAACATCTCACTCTCTTCTTCTTCTTCTTCTTCTTCTTCTTCTTCTTCTTCTTCTTCTTCTTCTTCTTCTTCTTCTTCTTCTTCTTCTTCTTCTTCTTCTTCTTCTTCTTCTTCTTCAATATAAAATCCTAGCACTCTTTCATTAATTCTTTCCTATTTATATTTCTCTTCACAGAATTTCACTGAGGCAATTTACATTTTAATTCTTCTGTTCTCTTACAGTTTTCATTCACTGGATTGCGTCCATACTGCAGCACATACTTCAAAATATCGTTATGTATTTTATAACTCAGTTATATCCATCACAGTACATACTTCATTCCTCGTGATCGAATGAGAACGTTAAACTATATTGAGACTATACAGGGTTTACACTGGTAGATATAAACACCACTTATTCTCTCCCAGTCTAAATACATCTACATGTGTCTATCTAATCTTTCCCAAACTTGGAATATTTGTCAAGAATAAAAGACTACGATAAAGTCTATAAATACTGGGTCAAGAAAATTGATACCAGCCAATTACCAAAGTGGATAGACTATCGGGATCTTTGCGATGATGATAATTTAGACGTTCTTCAGAAGGATGGAGATCAACTGTGTTTTAAAGTCGTATTAACAGGTCCAATGAAATTGCACGGAGGTGGCGGCCGAACGGCTTCATTTCATTTTCATCCATTATTTTATTCATCCCTTACATTCAGATTTTTTCGTCCCCGCCTTGTATTGTCCCCTCTATGTTGGCCCTTTGTGGGAAATAAAGAAAATTTTTCAATTACGGATTACATACTAAAGAGAAAAGTAATTATGGGACTTCTATCTACACACAACCATTACGGATTATTACAAAGAATTTTACCATGGATTCATATTATTTGTTCAAAATTTTTAGCCCAAGTTTGTACAAATACACACCTGTTCTAGTAATTTTTTAAACAACATCTTTATCATACGATTTTAGACAACATCTCTCATTCGATTGACTACACGGAAATTCATCCTTTTCTCTGACAAGTCGATGTTTTACCTTATTATGATTATCAATTTTGGATTTCATTTCGAAGGGTAATACATTCATGAAACGATCGTAAAATATCTAAAACATTTTTAAATAATCATACTTTATATATTTATCTATTAACACAATATTATTTATATTATGGACGTATATCTTATGTGATTTTTTGATGTAATTGTTCCTGCTTTTACTTTATAATATATAATCGCTCTACTAGAATCTCTAAATATCTTTGAGGTTTTAGACATTTCTCATACCAAGAGCACTTATCTAAAATCCAGTACACTTTATTCTCATTTAATATATTTGATTAACTCTCTCTATATATGGACCTGTATGAATATATATACACACTCACATATACACACACAAATACATATATGCATGTGTGTGTGTGTGTGTGTGTGTGTGTGTGTGTGTACATATTATAAACTTGTCCCAATTCCCCTCACCAGCTATAATTTTCCTGTAGACTTTGATCGAGAGGCGTTTACGTCGAATGTCATACATTAGAGTGTGCAATCCGAGATAGTTTTCTCCATCTATCATCCTGTGATGCTTCCTTGACACATCATCATTGTTGCTTCCTGGACCCACTGAAGTGTGTCGTTTCCTTGTCTTTCAAGAATCCTACACCCACCCGTATCGTGATCTACCCTTTGTTCTTGAAACCCTAGATTTTGTCCAGTGAGCAATACACTTGGAAACCTTCAATCACTCACGCCTCTTCATTAACAACTGCTTTGAAACAACCTCTGCTGCCACTAGAGCCGGTTTGGTAGGCTCTAGAGGCAACAGAGTTTGTCTCCTTGGTTGAATAAATATGCAACGGGTTGAACTGGATCATAAAGATCTGCTGTTCGGTGAAGGCTGACCTGGGGCGAAGCAACAATATAACAAACTACAACAATGATAAATGAGAAATTTTCATAAAGAATTATTGTTCTATCAATTGTCAGTCATGTTTTTGTTTTTAACGAATTTACTGCTAATCTTGAACAGATTCCAAGAACTCTGTCAACAAAGGACAAACTGCCAAATCATTAAATTTCCATAAGAATCCCCGTGGTAAGAATAATCTAAAGTGAATCATGCCAAAAGTATAGTTAATTATTCCTATTGAATATAGTGTCATCATAGTCGCTGTCTTTAATAAAGATGGTGGCAAAGTGTAATATTTTCACTGTTTTACTTCAGTCGTTGCCTTTTGTCCTTTAACACGATTTATTTCTAGTATTTTCTTTACTTCAACGACATAAAAGCAAACACGGTCTTAAGAGATAGATTAATAATACATTTTAGGTCATGCTCTCCTTCAAACAAGGATAAGTGAATAGAGAAACGATACACATATATATAAATATATATATATGTGTATACTATATATATATATATATATATATATATATATATATATATATATATATATATATATATATATATATATATATATATATATATATGTACGTATGTATGTATGTATTAAAAGAAGGAAAATGCACACGATTTATATATTTTTAATATATTTAAAAGGATAGAATATTATCATAGTCGATCGTTTTCACGTTTCGCTAATCATGACTTTGAAATCGGTGAAAATATTGCTATTTCGTATTTTCTTAAGGAGTTTTTATTCCATGTTGCGGGTATGAGATTTTGTTTATAAATGAATCACTAAGGGGAGGTAAATGGTGACTGTTATTATTCGAGAGGGAGGGGTAATTGCACTTGGGGAATATTAATTTATATAATGTCATGAGTTATAGTAGTGAGATAAAATATACAGAGCGCCGGTTATGCGTTCATGAATTAAAATATTTACAAAACTGAAATTGGCTATGAGTTTATATTCAAAAGTGGTTTGTATTTGTCAATAAATATATTTTCTCTATTTAATTCTTCTTGTATAGAAATTGTTTCTGGCACTGGTAGATGGGGAAAACTGTGAAGTTTGGTAGCAGATTCCTTGCACATTTCACTATGTGTTCACTCAGAGGTATCTATCTATAACACGGGTAATTGATCTGTTCCTCATGCAGAGTAGTTCTCCGTCTAAGTGACATCATTGTTTGGCATATATAGTTGTCTCTATAACAGGAACAAGTGATCACATAAATTACATTTGGTTGCACAAGTGAAATTGGTCCTAGTTGTGAATTTCTGTCCTTGTTTGAGATGGAATTCGGAACCTTCCTGTAGGTTGGAGCATGTTCCACAATTTGGACGTCTACAATCACACCAACTCCGGTAGTCAAATGGTAGTTGCAGGTACAAACGCAGACACACACACACACACACACACACGCACACACACACACACACACACACACACACACACACACACACACACACACACACAGATTATCAGTATTTGCAAAGGAAAGTCATCTTTCCAATCTCCACTGGCACAGAAAGTGTGTCAATAGCCAGCTGGAGGAGATGTCTTCCTGGGGCTACAATCTACAGTAGCATCAACCCTTAAGGGCTAGCCACATTTAGGTGGCAAATATACTTCACGATCTCTCTCTCTCTCTCTCTCTCTCTCTCTCTCTCTATATATATATATATATATATATATGTGTGTGTGTGTATATGTATTAAAATTCAGGTGAATAAAGCACTAAAATGGTAAGGCACCGGGACGGTTCAAAATGAAAATGCATACACTGCAACTATAGACGAATACAAGCATTGGTACCGAAATACAAGTAGAAAGATATTCAGGCTATGTGTACAATTAACTGAACCCAAACTGGGTATACTATTAACCTTGGGCTAATCCATAAAGGCACGTTGTATTCAGTATGGAAGCAGAAAAGCAGATGAACACAAATAGGTTGAAAGCAAAACAGCTGTTGACATAAGACATTTATTACAGAGTGAACATGGAAAAGCAGAATTATACTAGAGATTCAGTTAGAAAATATTTTTATGTTATAATAAACAGTTTTGCAACCGAATCCCCGGTTTGGATCTGCTTTTGAAGAAATTGTGAAAAAAGAAAAGCATATAAAATGATTTAACATGGCAAATATAAAAATAGATAAAATTTATAAATGTGGGTGTACAAAAAAACTTAAATGAAGTCGGGTAATATCTTAGAAATAGGACGATAAAAATTCTCCGAAGGAAGTGAAGAATGGTGTCAAAATATTGGTGAACGATCTGTTCTGCTCCTTTAGAGAAATGAAGAGATTAGTTCTTAGAGGTATGTAGTTACAAAGGAAATATTTAGAGCCTGTGGAGAGGATCAAATAGTTTTGTACCTTTTATTTAAGCCGAGCAAATTTCGAAATATAATGAAAATCTCTGTTAAGCAGAATTTATGACGTAATAAACACTTTATTTTAAAAAGGAACGGGCATTTTGCAATATATTGTAACCCGTTTCTGTATAATCTCTATAAAATAGAATCCGTTGCAATCGTTGGATAATTGATTGATGTCTCCAGTCACGCTCCTCGTCGTATTGAGAGAGAGAGAGAGAGAGAGAGAGAGAGAGGGGGGGGAGTAATGAGAGAGATAGAAAAGTAGTAAATACAAACGTACAAACCCCTGTGTAAAGTAAAAACCGTCTTCAGTGGGACTCAGAGCCTAAGCTGCAGGACAAAATACCACCAGGCATTTTATCCGACTCTCTAATGATACTATCAATTCATTGTCGGATACGCAGTTATCACAGCCAAACTGAAGATTAAAGAATCCAGTTGCTTCATTAGAGTGGGCCCTATTAAAGACAGTAAAAGCCAATATTGAAAATGGTGAATCAATCATGCAGGGATCATTAGAATCCATTGGACGGGTTTCGGGTTATTTCTGCCAATTCAGTTTTAATTATATGTTCCACTTGACCAAATACTACAGCACGAGATCCTTGCCAAGGTGTCACGTGTTAAATAATGGTATCGACTCTGGAATCACGTAATGCATTGTAGAGTCAAACCGGTGCCAACACCGACCCAAGTTGCCAGTTTTCCGAAATCAAAGACAACCCTATTAACCTGGCAATCTCACAGAGAAGCTTGCACAAATGACATCTTTGATATTAAACGTTCCTCTATTTTCACCTCGAACATCCAAATTGTGTTTCTCACCAATCTACACGCCCTTTCGGGGTTGATATAAGTACCAGTTAGATACTGGGGTCGATATAATCGACTTACAC
The DNA here is from genome assembly GCF_001194135.2 of Octopus bimaculoides. Classification (NCBI taxonomy): domain Eukaryota; kingdom Metazoa; phylum Mollusca; class Cephalopoda; order Octopoda; family Octopodidae; genus Octopus; species Octopus bimaculoides. The sequence continues at coordinate 850,230 of NC_068987.1, forward strand.
CATCCCTCCCCCAACCTGCAGGCCTTGTCCCAAAATTTGAAACCAATATTTGTAGAGATTATACAGATACACGTACGCACCCACATTTGCTAGCACGACCTACTATCTGTACGAATGTCTTTAATGACTTTTACTATTCTAGGCCGACGCCGGTGTTTGCCTGTATGGGCGATGGAGGTGTCAGTGCAAAGCAAACTTGCAGGCAGGGGTGCATCGTAACGATGGGGTAATTGTTGATAAGGGAGCAGACAGAAAAGAACAAAAGAAGAAGAAAAAAAAAGCAGTATCAATATAACCCGAGCGAAAAACAAGGAATGGAAATCCTATGAAAGCATGTAAGCAAATCGAAAAAGAACATTGTATATGTAGATAAGAAAGTTTAGCGGTGCCAAAGAAATATCTCACAATACAAAGAGGAATCTGGAACTGGGGTATTCAGTGATGGAGAAAGATACAAATTGTGCTTGAAACAATCGGAGAAATTATTTGTTAGAGGATTTACAGATACGAAGTAAAATATATAGAGGCCTGTCGACAAAATGAAAAGCGTCGAACTTTTTATTTAAGATGTGTAATATTTAAATGAAAATATAATTTTTCTCAGTAAAAACGGTTTATAAACACGGTCAAGATACTTTTAAGAAATCTTATCGTTTTGTCAACGAAGTTTCAAATTGCTTGGGAAAAAAATGTATATTGTATCATAACACGTCTTGGATTTGTTCTTACCTGACCTGATAAAAAATATAAACTCATAGCTATTGTATTGCTGTCACCTTAGCACAGTAAACTAAAACAATGTCACGGGCTCTGCCTTTATTCTTCTGATCAAGTCAGAAACATTTGCAATGCACGATGTTGGACTTTCTAAGGGTTTCTTACTATGCATAAAAGACAAAATATCATTGATTAGGTTCGAGATTGGAATATTATACTTTGCGTTTATATAGTTTTCGTGTAATTTTGGCAAAGATTAGATTAACATTTGCTAAAATAATGTAATCGCGACTAAACAAGCTATATGAAATTGTTCTTGTGATATCTGTCGTTTTGTGGTTGTTCATGTTATTGTTGTTACTACTAAGTACATCATTTACCACCCGAAGGATTATTAAAGATTAACGAACTGCTCACATATCTGCTATTTAGATTCTATTAAGAAAATAAATGACGATCAAAAGTTCAGTGGATAAAAATATTAATTAATAAATATTATAAAGTTTTTATCAATTGATTTTTTATAATTTACTTCAAATTCGACCGTTGATTATCATTGTTATTTGGAATAGATGTCATCATTCCGTTAACTTACTAAACATAATAAAGCTGTGATCGTCTGAGATTATCTAAATGATTAATACAGCTAAAATCCCTTTAAGATTGCTTAAATCTAACAAAAGAACAACCAAGGGAGATAACAACTCTCCCCAAGCAATATCAGGTGATAGTCATTTTAGACGATATGAAAAATAGATTAGATTGAATCTGGTCCGTTAACGTCAATTAGGCAAATGAATGGCCAGGTTTCGTGCTTGCTTTACCTCCTCAGTGAAAATTATTTTACTTAGTTGTCACAACTAGAATGATAAAAAAATATCTAAATAGAAATAATGTAATGGTACTAGATATATACTAACTGTATATTAAATATCTTCTGTTGGTCGAACATTTTTACACTCATCGTAAAAATCGCCTGAGATCCAAATTTTAAAATATATCTAATTATTATTATTTGTATAGATTAATTTGCTTTGCTAGACGAATTATATTCCGTTTTTGACAGTTATAATTGAATTTTATTTAGTTTTCTGTGACATTTATCTACAGCTCTGTTCTTTCTAATTATTCATTACTGAAACAGTTTTTAGGAACCATGAATTAATCAAACTTTCTCCGTAACAACACTTAACTGTAACCCTACATTTCTCTAACTCAGAAAAGTATATTAAAAACAAATAAATTTTTTAGAAACCCATAATGTCCTTAATGTATTTCAATGTGCGGGTAGCCTTATATAAATACAGAAAAGACAAAAGGTCTAGTTTATTATTTAGAAGATTTTCACTATTAGATCTCCTAAAAATTTCAGATTTTCATAAATCTGTTCTGTAAAAACAGAAATGATTGTTCGTCCAGTAAGAGAAAGACGTCAGATGAATTGAAGAAAAAGGTTTTAAAGATCCATTTCGTGAAATGTTGTCGGATAAATTAGGTTGGTGTACATGGAAATTCCTGAGCCTGAAAAGTCATAATTATTTTCAATAATATTTTCCGATTTCCATTTGGCTCAGGGATACAGGTACCATTGAAGGAATAAGATGCCGCGTTGATGCAGACGCTATTCACTTTGAAGCTTCTCATAGTGGTCGAGGTTTACTATAAGACATTTCAATAAACAAGTTTGGTTTGAGCTATTTTAGCTGTTTTATGACAAATACAAGCTGTTCATCAACGCTGCTGCTGCTGTTTGACCTGAAGTAATTCTTTATTGAGCAGATGCAGAGTGCAAGGTATTCCTGCCAGAACTGGAAACCTGTCTAAACCGCACAAGAGTAAAAATATCTTCTAAGACAGACAGTTCTGGTTTTTTTTTTATGAATATTTGAGAAATGAAAAAAGGTGAAAGAAAACCTCTGCGAATGAAATCTGTGAGAATTAGAACGTGAGAAGAATGAGTTGAAAAATGAACTAATTTAAATGTTCTAGATACTGTATGTGCCATTATAATATCGACAGTATTGGCCATAGTCTATTGTTCTGTAGTGATGACTGGAAATTAACCTCTCGACATACTGTATATCTTCTAAAAATACGGCTTCTTTTGCGTAGTAGGTCTGACATCTGACACCTATAAACCTCAAGAAGGTGATTAAAAGAATAATTGTATGTTAGGGAGCAATTAAAGATGGCAGTTATTGTAAATCCTCCTGACCTTCCATATAATAAGATGGCCAGCAACATCTTCCATTTTCCAATAAATCCGATTAGATTTCGGACAGCAAAAATCTGAAAGGGGAGCAAAGCTTAACGTAAAAATGGGACATGAAATGAAAATGATAATCAGCCCTTTTAACTAACCTGTATCTGGTCGCTCCACCTGGTAAAGATAGCAGCCATATCACCTTTAGATCAAACTTTTCTATTTTATATTAAGACGAGACACAGCTTATGCAGTCCTAAAAGCTCTCAGAGATACGGAATGGTCATAGCTAAAATACCATATATCATAGGTTCTGCTTAAGCAAATTTGATCTGGTGCCAAAAAGCAACAAAATAGCCATACATCTATATCTTTACTTGCTTAATATCTCATCTGTGAAAGAAGGAATGCCTGAAACAAATGGTATATATACATATATATATATATATATATATATATATATATATATATGTGTATGTATGTATATATATATATATGTGTGTATGTATATATATATGTATGTATGTATGTATGTATATATGAAAAAAAAGTGATTGTGGGAGAGAAGAGACAGAAGTTGAATGGATCAGGAGAAGAAAAGACATATCATCGAAAAACATGCCGTTATCCCTGGGTAATTGGTGATGTAAGATCTAGAAACTTGATTGACAAATGTTGCATGCGGAGTATTTTTACACAATTCCCAGCGTTCGCCATCATTGAATATGATTGGTGACATCAATATTTAGGAAAAGAAAAAAAAATGGTCCTAAATAAAAATCTTATATGAAATCCTATCACGTGTGTGTTTGCATCTAGATTTAGAAGTGTGCGCGTGTGTGTGTGTGTCAGTGTGTGTGTATGTCTGTGTGTGTAAATAATACATGCATAAGTGTGCTCCTATACATACATGTATATACACTTAAATACATGCATACATATATATGTGCATACACACACGCACATGTATATGCATGCTTATCGTAGGATTGTTAGAATAAACAGGAAAAACAGAACTCCATATAGGTGTATATATATATATCGGCCCTTTTATTTATAATCGGGAGAAAGTTACAAAAGTGACTCAAGTACCTGGAGTTCCTTACATGGATGGATAGTGCCATTCACGAAACTCTCAGTACTTGAGTTACTATCTGCAGGTTAAAAATAAAGAAAAATCACATACGTACGCCTGCATACACACTCCTACACACACACACATGCACACATATGTATATGTTGATGTATGTTTGCACACACACATACATACATATATATACATACATATATATACATACATATACATACATGCATACATACACACACACACACACACACACACACACACACACACACACACACACATATATATATGTATATATATACTTACATACATTCTTGGATATATCTATATTTATACACACACAAAGACACAGACACCCCCCACACACACGCATTCACTCAAACACACACACACGCATTCACTCAAACACACACACACACACACATCCATATATATATATATATATATATATATATATATAGAGAGAGAGAGAGAGATAGATAGATAGATAGATAGGAGATATGTATGTGTGTGCGTGTGTGTTTCTTTCTGCTCCTTAGAAAAATCTGCTGTGTGGTATTCGCATACGTAGCGAGTGATGCGAATGCAATATCTGTTAAGCTGTCCAGTATCTCTTGACATCGATATCTTTATTCTTTTTGTTTTTGGAATATACCAATTTGAAATAGTGCTGGATCAGGAAAAAGTGTTGACAGGAAAAAGTGGAAGGTAGGCGTTAAAGCTATCATTTATATTGTGATGATGCTAAAAACATAGATAACCTGATACCATTGATTTGAGGCTTGGGGATCCAGAATTCTTACAGAAAACTGAAGTAAGTTGTTCGAAAATTGAAGTTGTTTGATGTAAGCCAAAGTGTTCTTGGGCCTGGATGATAACTCCTTCTTTGATCTGTTTAAAAAAACCGTCCTAAAGTGAAACAATTAAATAATGTACTCCCAGTGACCATTTTAAATAAGAAACAAATTAAGTGATGTGATTGGTCCTGTAACACCAGACCGTGAGCCTAACATTTTAATCACTGAGCCACGTGTCATCACTAGCAAAACAACTATAAGAATTCTATAAAAAGACGAAAGAAAACCAACAAAAAACTAGCAATGAAATGAGAAACAAAAACTTAAATAACGGAACATTTAAAATTAATGGCAACAAGTACTGCCGAAGAAAAACAAACAAATGGGTAAAGAAAGACAAATATAAACCTAAAAGTATAAAACAAAAATTAAAAACAAATGAATATAAAAATTAACAAGTTTGTATTTGTAAGTTAATGTTTTGACGGAGTCTCGTTCTAAAATGAATGAATAAATTATAAATAAGTTGTCAATAATTATATACTTAGAGCTAGTTTAGTGAAATGAGAAAAAATATGCTTGCAGGCGACATGTTTCATTATGTATATATATATATATATATATATATATATATATATATATATATATATATATATATATATATATATATATATATGTGTGTGTGTGTGTGTGTGTGTGTGTGTGTGTGTGTGTCGTGTGTATGCATACGAGTAATACATATATTGTTCAAATTTACAGAAAACAAAAGACGCAGGTGTATTAGTTTAACGCTAGGGGAAAATGGAAAAGTCTTTGACGTTTCGAACCTACGCTCATCGGCAGAATGGATCGAGAAGAAAAAAACCGGGGAGAACGAAAAACTAAAACTTTAAAAAATCGGAGAGAGAAAAAGAATGTGTAGGGATTGTCGGGTGAAGATGTGGCAACATTCGGTTTCAGTCCTAGTGTGTGGAAACTTGGGAAAATCACTTCGTGGATTTCGTGGACGGAAACTGAAAGAGCTCGTCATACATACATACATACATACATACATACATACATACATACTTTGATTAAAACAAGTGATTCTGATTGACGTCACTGTGCCTTACGAAAACAGAATGAAGGACGCCTACAAATAGGTCAGCTCAGGTCAGATGTGGTGGAATACCCCATTGCAGTGGGTGTCTATTTGGTTGTATATTCCTGGGTCCTTTCTGGCGACCCATTGAGCAAAATCCCAGTCAGTCACCATCTCTATGAGATACCTCCATATGTGACATGTGGTAGACCAACACGAGCTGTCGACCCAGCCGACACCTCAGTGAAAAAAACACGGTTCTCTTCTCTCTCTCTCTCTCTCTCTCTCTCTCTCTTTATATATATATATATATATATATATATATATATATATGGCAGTTTAACCATCAATTGAGCTTCCAAGCCGAAGTTCTTGTCATAGGTGTGGGACTGAGAGGTAAATCTGCTGACGGTTTCATGCAACGATTCTTAATTTCTGAGGAAAAAGTGCACCAAAGTCCTAAACGGCAGAACAATCCGAAAAAGTTCTATCTGGATTTATTGAAGGACGAATGGAATTTGAAAATGTATGATTTAATTAACATTGAAGCGACATCTCAAACCGAACTCGTTACAACATACAAGACAACTTGAATCTGGAACAGCTCCGAAGGTGCCGGCTGCAAATGCAGACAGAAGTACAGAACATGATAGCAGGGAGCTGTTAAGAAGTCATGACCGGGACGCATCCCGGTCCCTTGAGGGCATAGGGAGTTAACATGCCTTGTGGTATTTGCTCCATCCTTCTGCTCCTTGGATTTAAATCCGTAAAGGCCAGTCTTGCCTTTCATTCGTTTGGAGTCGATAAAAAATCAGCAATCGAGGGCGGAGGGTTTGTAGCAGTGTAAAAATGCGGGGCCGAATGCCTTGTGGTATTTGTTCCGAGTGTTTGCATTCTGAGTTCAAATCACACTACGGCCTTCACGAGTGATCCGTCCTAATCCCTCGCTCGGTTGAACGTCATCACCGTGACATCGTGACTGCTTTCAGCGGAGTCCGTTCCGTTACAAGCATTCAGACTCAGTCCCCAAACTGAGAGTATCCTTATCTCTCTTCTCCCTCTCTCCCTCTTTCTCTCAGCCATTTTGAAGGGTGTTGGCTAATATCCCCCCCCCCCTGATTTAAAGATAAAAGACATAATTAGCCACTGTCAGAAGGGTATATATAGCTTGAACTGGGAGGTCAGCTGTACGATGTTTAACATGTTGTCAGATTTCTCGATTCTTGTTATATTTGATGTCGACCACATGTGTCAACGGATTGGGAAGTCAGCCAGATTTCTTTAACGAAGCTTGACTTTCTCCTATTTGAATTTCAATGAATCAATCAATAAGACATAGAAGAAGGGTTAAAGGAATCGTAATGAAACTGTGAAATATGTCTCACCTAACAAGAAATAGTTTGTTTTGAAGAAATGTAAGATAAACACAGATAATTCCTTTCATCAATACAAGTTGATGTTGTTTGATGTGGAGGAAGAAGACGACGAAATGTATACGGTTGGGGATAGAGTAACAACATCAACATGGACAGATGAAAGAAATAAAACTATAAAAATTCTAGACAAATTGATTAACTGTTAGTGACCAGATCATAAGTAACGTCTACTATAAATCAGAAAATTGTATCATGACTGCAATATAAATATGATCTGAATGTTGAGCCAGGACTAAAGATAGCATTGAGAAAGAACTAACCAATAAGGAAGACCTGAGTTGGTCGCACCAGCTGCTGGAAATAGCAGCCAAAAATGCACGCGCTAATAGCATAAATAACAAAATCGCAAAATAAATCATATAGTCTTGCATACAATTAAAACCACGGAATTTTCGTCACTGGAATATCTTGGAACATAAAACTACTCAGTCAGTTTTGACTGGGTGGCGGGGTATATGCAAAAATCAGTAGAGCGTGAAGCACAGTGTCATGTGACACGTACTTTCTAATTGAAAGCTGGACATCACCTTTCATTGTTTTTAAGAGAATACAAAAGCAATTGAGTTTAATGGTTGCTTAGTTGGGGAGTTCGATTCACAGCTACGCAAGGTATGTAAATGTGAGGACTTGCAACCCAATATTAACGTGTTGTTATAGCAAGCATGTACTTCTGGACCCAATTCCAAAACAGAATTATTTCACGTTCTCTCGAAAGTTTATAAATTTTCATGACGTCAACAGTGTATATATTCGTGTGTGTGTGTGTGTGTGTGTGTGTGTGTGTGTGTGTGTGTGTGTGTGTGTGTGTGTACAGGGTACACACACGTATGAAGGCTCGTAGCCCAGTGGGTCAGGACATTGTACTTACGATCGCTAGATCGTGGTTTCGACTCCTGCACTGGCGATGCATTGTGTTCTTGAGCAAAACACTCCATTCCACTCAGCTGGCAATAACCCAGCGACGGACCGGCATCCCGTCCAGGTGGGGAATATACGCGCCATGGAAAGCGGGAATCCAGCCGTGTGAGTCGGTATGACTCGGGAAGGAAACGCATTGTGACTAGCGATGTACAACAACATCCGATAGTAATGTGTGTGTGTGTATGTGTGTATGTGTGTATGTGTGTATGTGTGTGTGTGTACCAAGTATATGTGTATGTGTGTGTGTGTACCATATATATATATATATATATATATATATATATATATA
>NC_068987.1:859185-861987 GCF_001194135.2 Octopus bimaculoides
ATATATATATATATATGCACATACATTCGTATACACACACACATATAAATCGATCGATCAATAGATAGATAGGTAGATATGTATATACGACAGATGTAAATGTATACATATATACTATGCATGTGTATGCAGGTATGGGGAGAGTGGGAGAGAGAGAGAGAGAGAGAGAGAGAGAGAGATAGAGAGAGAGAGAGAGAGAGAGAGTGAGGGAGAGAGAGAGTGTTTGTGATAGTTATTCAAAGATCCATATAACTAGATAAAATCTGTCTATTTTGTTTCGTTGCAGTTTCTGTTTTTATATATTTCTAATTTCGTTTTTGGTCTGACTGTTTGTCTGTCTGCAGTTCCGTTCAAATGTCCGGATGTAAGTAATTCAACTGATCGGAATGGAATGGCTGACCAGAAGTATGGACAGCAAGAGATGAAACCAATTATACCAAAATCCCTGAGATGTGGTCATCAAAATGATCGCATCGAACCTAGCGTTTCGCTGGTTCTTAATTTATCACCTTCGAAAGGATGGAAGGCAAAGTCGACCTCGGTGGAATTTGTACTCAGAACGTAGCGGCAGACTAAATGCCGCTAAGCTTTTCTCCCGGCCTGCTTACCATTCTATCAGCGCACCGCCTTGGAACCTCCTTAAAATTTGAAATAGGAAGAGTTCGGAGACCCCTTAAAATTTGAATTAGGAATAATTTGAATCACGCGAGAAGTAAAGGTCGTGCCTATAATAATTGTTGTGTTGGGAACAATAAGCCAAGATAGAGACAAATGGCTGAAGGAGATTGGAATAGAATGCCCGGTAGAGCTCAAACAGAAGGTTTTATCTCTTAGGGACAGCAAAGATTATCAGGAAGGTTCTAAGCACTTGAAAGACTGCTGTAAACTTGTGGATACCTAAGGTTACGGGCAGTGACCCGCTACCGACATGAATCCTACCAGGAATAAGACCGAACCTGAGCCAATCCAAAATGATAATAATAATAATAACATTGATAAAATTCAGTTAGAGATCAAATGCAGAAAGTGTAGGAGAGGAGACAATATAAGGATTTTGAGCCGGTTATATTGCAGGTATTCATAGAAATGAATTAGTGCAGTACGATACTCTTTGAAGGTCGCAGCCTGGGTGTAGCTGGATACCCGGTAAATTTCAAGTAGAAAATTGTGAAAATATTATTTTCGAGTAATTGAAAAGTGATGCGAGCCAAAAAAAAGAAAAAAGAAAAATAAGAAAAAAGATGGGGAAAGAGAAAATATGGGAGTGTGGGGTGTGGGGCGTAACAGCGTCGGTGTGCAGAAAGCGTAATTTTAGGAAAAATGTGCATTTTAATAATTTTGAGACTCGGATCAATTCTTTAACTCTCCTCTTTGTATTGAGTACTTTATTAAACAATATTTCTCATAGTTTTAATATCTCTGTGATATATTAGCACCTCTCCATCTTTCTGACTCCGTGCTGCACTGAAGATCAAATTAAAACTTACTGGTTCACTTCTCATAGAAAGTTGAAAGCCATTGGTGCATTTAGCAGGGAAAAATAAATGGAAGACAAAAAAAAAAAAAATGAAAGCTATGCGTTATAGTTTTAAAAAATTCTGACAAAATATGTAGAAAGTTATTGTTTTCATTATTTTATTAATCGTAGTTTGTGTTTAACAAAATCATGAATAATATGGTTTGTATGACGCCCCGATGTTATCAGGTAATTTTTAAAACTTAAACTTATATATTTTATACATCGGCAGAACATCGTATGAAAATCAGCGCTAAAATACGTTAAAAACCAACATCCATGTCTGTATGTCTACATCTATCTTTATGTATGTGCGCGCGCGTGTGTGTGTGTGTGTGTGTGTGTGTGTGTGTTAATTTATTATGTGGAACAAAAAACGAAAAGTAGATAAACTTTTTCAAGAGATACCAGACAGAACAACTACACCGAGATACATCACAATCAGTAACAGCTCCCTACTTAAACAGCTCATCATCCCACAAAAGTTCACTCATATCGAGTGGTGCAATTAATTTAGACCTGGACTGGATCACATTTTAGCGGAAGCATATTGAAGATATGGCTGAGTGGTGAGGTGTTTGCTTCCCAACCACATGGTCACTGGTTCAGTTCCACAGCGTGGCACCTTAGGCAAGTGTCTTCTGCTATAGCCCCTGGCCGACCAAAGAGTCGAGAGTGGGTTTGATACACGGAAACTGAATGAAGCCTGTCGTACACAAACGCACACACGCGCATATGTATATATGTAAGTGTGTGTGTGTTTTTCTGTGTCTTTGTGTCTGTATTTGACCTCTACCACAGCATGACAATTGTAGTTGGAGTGTTTACGTCACAGTAACTTAGCGATTCGGTAAAGGAGAACGATAGAGTAACTGTTAGGCTTAAAAAAAAAACGTCAATTACTGGAGTCGATTCCTTCGAGTAAAAACTCCCCAAGGTGGTGCCCCAGCATGGCCGCAGTGTAATGACTGAAACAAGTAAAAGATAAAAGATATATGTATGTGTGTGTGTGTGTGTGCACGCGCGTGTATGCGTATATGCATGTGCGTGTATGTGCGTGTATGTGCGTATGTATCAATAAGAATTTTGTTTCCCGTGTAGTCTGCGTCGATCACATTTTACTCACTTTACACTGGTAACAATAGTAAATAAGTGGCTGAGTATTCCACGACCACATATACTCCTAGTGCACACCGTGTGTCAAGCCTTACATCTTTGAATTATGAGTGGACTCCACCTTGATTAGCTTCAATAGTTTCCATCTACACAACATCACCCCCCCCCCC
>NC_068987.1:863531-873932 GCF_001194135.2 Octopus bimaculoides
CACACACACACACACACACACACACACACACACACACACACACACACACACACACACACACACACACTTACTTATATAAATTATATATACACATATATATGTATATCTGTCTATCTGTTTACCTGGTTTCCTTCTCTCAGGTAATGTGCACTTGTAAAGAGGTATCATCACTCATGTCGACACCCAGGTCGCGCATTGATTTAGGTTCTGGGATTGTAATCGCCCCTGGCCCAGTGTACCCTGTAAGTCATTCGTTCCGTTTTGGGCAATGGTAGCCCAGGGCTTTCATATCGCCTGCGTAGCTAGCAAGGGTGGCTATCCGGACAGCTAAGGGCATATCTGAGGGGGCCACTATGAAAAGCAGTGGTCCCAAGACATTGGCCCGTGGAGCGCTTCTCACTATTCGTGTTTCCTTTGAGGTGGCTCCATTGACCACCGCTGTCTGTCTTCTATCCTTCAGAAAGTCATGTAACCATTCTCCAAGTTTTCCAGCTATGCCAAGAACACGCAGTTCGTGGCATATCATACCATGATCTACTTTATCAAAAGCTTTTGCTAAACCAAGTTATATTGCGTCCACATTTAAATGGTCAAGTAACTACCTCAACACCCAGTCAACACTCAGCAAGTCGTTCTCTTCAAGGAATACGATTAGTTTCCCTTTGACTATTCGTTCCATGACTTTGCTGACGTATGAAGTTGGTATGATAGGCCTATAATTTTTGGCATCTGCTCTGCTTCCTCTTTTATGGATTGAGCGTATTACCTCCTTCAATTTGTTTCGCACCTTGCCATTTGCAAGAGAACTGTGAAAGGGAATCGGTAGTGGTTTCGCCAGGGTACGCTTACACGATTCGAGGCGGATTGCTTGGAAACTATTAAGACCAGCAGTTGAGTTTGCGTCCGCCTCATCTACGGTTCATAGTATATCTTCTTCGCTAATGTTGATGTCATCCATCGTAGCTGGTTATAGATGAGGCAACAAAGGATTTCCACTGGTTCGTTCACTTGTCTGTGTTCCTACGGGGTGGTAAAGAAACTTTTGAACTGGTCATTCAGTACCTCACTGATCCCGCTTAGACTATCTGTGAGGGAGGTATCTTTTTGGAAGAGGGGTCCTATTTTGTGGCGTACTGAGGTTGTTTCTTTGGCATAATGAAAGAAGGCCTTTGGGTCTGACTTTTTATAACCCAGGCTTCCTCTATTTTACGTCTTCGTTTCTCTCATCGCGTCGTTCTCTGACCGGGTGAAACCGAGCTTAGATGCTAATATATATATATATATATATATATATATATATATATGCACATATATTTATCTTCTGTAAATATAAATTTTAAAATGATAAGCGTAGTTCACTGTATTTTGGCTATAGCATATAAGCTGATATTGGGGCATATAAGCCCTCGACAGAAAACTTTTAGCTTTCAAATAATGCCACTCTACTGGTCAAAATTCGCCCCGAACAGAACGTCTGTCCATCGCAGGGTTGTCTATTCAGAACTAAGTGGTCTGGAGCAATGTAAAATGAAGTGCATTGCTCAAAATCACAACGCAGAGACTGTCTGGGAATCGAAACTACACACAGACACACAGACACACACACATATTCTGTTATTACACTTAAGTACAAATATTGTACTTAAAGCTTTCCAAGCTGCGGTATTCGTATCGTGGAAACATCTCTTATAGACATACAGTGTTAAAAACAACCGAAATATATTAGATGCAGACAACAAACGTCCATTCACTGGTCGTAGCATTACATTGTTATTTCGAACTTCTACCGCTTCCGTTGATAATAGGAATATGTAGCAAATCTTTAAATCCCGATAAACTTATTTTTTGTCTTTTATCTATAGTTCTGAATTTTATTGTATTTTCTTTATTCCATAGTGTTCTTTTCTGAATTCTTATTAATCTACTGTTGTCGCTTCTTTATTGAACTCCATGTATGGCGATTTTAGAATATAGAAAGAGCGAAATCTTCCGAATGCATTTATTGTTTCTGACTATGTAATGAAACTATTTGCTATTGCTATTAGCACCAGCGTCTGATGTTTCAACTTGCCATGAAATATTCTGAACTGTAGCCTATTTGTTATGGTACTGCACAATATCTATGGGTATATATATATATATATATATATATATATATATATTTACATTCAGTTTTGTATGTGAGACGGATGATGTAGCATTGCTTACGCAACTAACACAGATTACGAAATAGCTGTCAATTAATGGAATAAACATCTATTCTCTCACTTCATTTATCTGGTCACATATACACTTAAATACCGAGATAAATTTCCGCCAGAATTGGCCCAAGCTATTAGTAACTTAATAGCATCAAACGGAAATACTGATGCTATTTAATGATGTTTCATTTTACAGTCATACTTGATAGCGTAGTCCATTCATGTTAAAAGTTATTGTTCCCAGAGATTTATCCGGCGATAGGTGTTGTATCTGCTATTCGCTGGAGGCATTCCTCCAGGAACCGTTTGGATGCCATGAAATCTTTTCCTCCCCCAATGTATCTTGTGAGGGTGGTAATAAGAGCCGGTTCCAGTTGAGGTGAAGCAGTTCCGTTCTGAATTGAGTATGATTTTTGCAGAGTACGGATGCCACGTGTGTGTATGTTTGTGTGTGTGAGTGTACATGTAGGTGTGTGTGATGCATTGTATATATTTTGGAATGTTGCAGTTAAAATTTTACATTACTCCAAAGTGGAGAAGCTAGTAGACATTTCCCAATCCGGGATACAACAGAAAGGCTTCCCATATTTTACACGGCTGCCTCTGGTGCGGCGCTGGTCAAGTTTACCAGGTTATAGTGGTTTCTGGATATAGCGAACGTTTAACCGTTTTTTCCTTTCCTTACGATTCTTGTTTTAACCGGTGCACAACCATCCAAATGCTTTCGAAATGTTTTAGTTTAGTCAATCTGGGCGGATTTTCCATCGCACCTTTGACAATAGAAAATAAAAAAATATAATAATCTTTCAGTCATGCTTAAAGTTTTTGAAATAATTTTAAAATATTCAAACTTTGCGTTTTGCATTCAGGATCGTTCATTACTTTATAATTTTTGAATACATTTCAAATTTTATTAGTTAACGGTCCGAGTCATGCCTGAGTATTTGAAAATTAAAAGCACATACTAATGCAAAACACTGAAACAATATTTTGTGCTTCATACTCGGTCTTATTTGAAACCGTTTACCAAGTTTTCGAAGTTCTGATTTGTTTTCATAAGGGAAATGTAACAAGAGCGGTTGAATATGTCTACAGTTTATATATTTAGTGTTAAATATTAATGTTTGTCGGGAGCAATATAGAAACAGGATGAGCTCTTCCAATAAATATGATTTGATGGGACTAATGCAGAATTGCACTTCTCTTTCTTTGAAGAATGCATTGTTTTGAAAAACATTTTTCAGATTCCTACGTTTTAGATGTCGGAGATTATGAATATGCAAAAAAAAAAAAAAATTATAATTTCACCCTCACCCAACTTCTCCAATTAAAAAATTTGATTTTGTTCACTTTAAAGAGATCGTAGCAAATTGATGAATGTATGCAAATCGAAATTAAATACAGACAAAAACATTAAAGTGCAAAGAATTAGCGTTTTACTTGTGTTTGCCTTAAATAATCGTAAATAATAATGGAATGGAAATTAAATATACACCATTTGATGAGAAACAAACATTAATGTTTAATAATTAATGATATAAAGTTTAATAAGGGGCTCAAATTTCACCCCCTCCCCAATTTTAAATTTGAAACTTTTTTATCCATTTATTTATTTGTCTGTCTTTCTATTTAGTTGTCTCTCCATTTATTCATAAAATATATTTGTCAGCTAAATATGGCCGTGTTACTCTTGGTTTTAGCCCCAGGAAGACATTCATATCTATCTATCTATCTATCTATCTATCTATCTATCTATCTATCTATCTATCTATCTATCTATCTATCTATCTCTTCATACACATATCTTTATGTTTATTGAATTTAAAATTTTGAAAACGTGGTTTCTCGCATATTTTAAATTGTGGGGTGAAAGTAAAAAAAAAATGCATATTCGTAATCTCCGACATCTAAAACGTAGGAATCCAAAAAATCTTTTTTAAAAAATGTATTTTTCCAGGCGAGGTGCGATTCTGTATTCGCCCCGTTGTGATACTGTTTTCGATTTTTAGGTCAAGGCCAGCAAGTTCAGGAGAGTGGAGTACATCAATTACATCGAACCCAATGCTCAAATAGTACTCATTTTATAGACCCCGAAAGGATGACCTTGGAGAACTCAGAACATAAAGTCCGAAGAAAAGCTGCGAAGCATTTTGTCCGGCGCCCTAAAGACTCCTCTGCCAGCTCGCCACCATTCGCAGTGTATATATTTTGTGGTAAATATAATTGTTTGTTGGTGGGGATATAAAAACTGGAAGAGAAGTAAATATGGTTCGCTATTAATGTAAACTCATGCAAGGCGGGAGCTGGCAGAATCGTTACCGCGCAGGGCCAAAAATGCTTAACGGCATTTCGTCCGTCTTTAAGTTTTGAGTTCAAATTCCGCTGAGGTCCACTTTGCTCTTCATCAATTCAGGGTCGATAAAATAAGTACATGTGGAACACCTCCTCGAAATTGTTGTTCATGTTCCAAAAAAAAAACAAAAAAAAAACGATATAAACTAATGTAAATATATGACAATGGATTAACCATTTATGTTCTTACATCTTATGGTATTTGAAAGGGTTTTGAACAGTGTGCAATGCCAGCTTCACTATGAACTACATCTGCAATTGGTAATGGTTCCTTTATCGACCATCCAGCAACAAAAGGCATCCAACAGCTGCAATATTATTCCTTTGAATTATTATTAGTATTGTTGGCTTCAGATAAAGCTAAGCTTATTGTATAACGTTACTTTTAACTGGAACCAAATAATAGTTTTAAAAAAAATTGGAGACATCTGACACAAGACAGATAGGTTTTCTTGATGTCTCAGATGCAAAAAGGAAGTCCATTATTTTTTATGAATTTCATTTTGGCAAAATGTTCGTTCACTGAAGCAGATTACAGGGACCTCATCTGAAATCGCTGGCTCTCATTTTACTTTTGAGCTATCTAACCTGTTTGCACACAATGACAGCTACGAGTACAATATTGACAACGGTTCTGGAGCAGGTGAAGCTGAAAGTATGAGACAAATGCATAATGTCACGTGGGCTTGCAGTGGAAAATTTCGGTCGTATAATTACAACATTTCAGAGGTAACGTTAACAACATCCTTGACGTCACATTCTCTTGTGACTTCAGACACATTCTGTCAGTCATACAAAAGAGTAAACCTGCTGATGAGTTGAGGCATGGCGCAATGTGTTCGATCCTTGGAGACGAAAGGGAAAACTGTAGCATTCTACCAAAATGAAGATTTACATCTAATGGAAGATATCTCAGTTGCCCAGTTTGTAATTGATTTAGTTCAACAGGGGGGGGGGGATAATTGTTCCTTTTGCTATCAATTAGCACTGAGAGCGGAGATGTTGCAACAACAAAAATCTGCGAAACAACGACAACACATCCCAAGAAACGTCACTGAAAGTTTATTCAGGACACTCATAAAATTATACAAAACCATGAGTGATTTGTTAATATGCCATCATGGCTCCCCCATAATGACATTAAGCAGAATATTAATGCTGTCATCATTCAGGTAACAGCTCAATCCACAGGGTACAAGTCAGTTGGCACTAGATGGTGTTAATCATGCTACCAGTAATCTAACAGAGTTGTTAAAATCCCTCAAACGCATTGGCGTCCTTCCTCACAATCTATGGCTGAAATCAGGGGCCACCGTTTACGTTGGCATGATATTTGGATGCACCAGAACTCTAGGACAGGGCACGACTAATTGTCAAGACTGTGACATTCCATGTGATTGAAGCTATAACTATGACAGGTTGTGTCAAAGAAGATGTTTTCATTGCATGAGTGCCACGCATTCCATCGGAAATGCTATTTCGTTTCGAGCACCTTCTGCTGTTTCCAAAGAGACTGTTCTCTTCTATGAGCCTTAATAATTCCTTGGGTGCTACCTGAGGGTTCCAGGCTTCAACTGACAAGACCATATTTCGCTCACGACCAGCTGTATGTTGCAGGTTTACGTGTTGAAACAACCAGACATCTTTTCATCAAAGCATCAAATCACAAAACAAAAATTGCTATCTGCCTGCTGGGTTTCAAAGCACAAAACCACAACACAAGAAATGTCATCTACCCACAAGGTTTTTGCTAAATAAAATACATTTCTATCAGTGTTAGACCTGTTAAAAAAGAAATAGGATAATAAAATAAACCAATTAAAATATAAAACAAGATAGGAATTTCGTAAGTCACAAAAGTAAAAATTATCGAAAAGGGTTGTACAACTGCACACAAAAGCAATCGGCGCAAAGAACAAATTAACACTTTATCCTCTTGCCGTTGATGAATGAAAGCCCTTCATAGCGTTATTGTGATGACCCTTCTTCTTTCAGCTCTCAGATAGCTGCTCGGTCAAGGGCTGGAGGACCCTGAGAAATATCTATATCTGGTCATAATTACTTCGGCATCTTACAAAAGATTGTCGAAAGATTAGTGCATGCATGTAACGATACCAAGCCGTCTTCCAGTGGAAAACAACTCACAACCAAACATTATACGTTTCAGTGTAAACACACATAGACACACAAACACGCGTATGCGCGCGTACGTGTGTGAGCCGCGTGGCTCAGTGGTTAGACTATTCAGCACGTAATGTTGTGAGTTCGATATCTGGCAGTTTGTTGTGTCCTTGTGCAAGACACTTTATTTCACGTTGCTTCTATCCTCTCAGCTGGCAAAAATGAGTTCAAACTGTATTTCAAAGGGGCAGCCTTGTCACGTTGTGTCACACTAAATCTCCCTGAGAACTACGTTAACGACACACGCATGTCTTTGGAGTGCTCAGCCAATTGCATGTTAATTTCACGAACTGGCTGTTCTGTTGATCAGATCAATTGGAAATCTACTCATCGTAACTGAAAGAACTCCAGTTTTTGTTATTACTGTTGTTGTTGTTAATAGCATCATATTCAATGTTTATATTGAGTCTACGAAGCTCGCAGTAGCAGAGCTCTTCAGGACTTGCTACGGTATACCGCTATTATGTCGTCTTCATATATTCATTATGCTAATGAGAAATTTTAATAAGTAACGACAAAATGATACATTTTTGATGTTTATTTAACGAGTCCCGTGTTGTCTTGGCTGTGTTTCTTTTGGAGGCATTTTTGTGTCTCTGAATTATAGGATACTTTTTGCCTCCTCTATGTATATGTGTTTGTATTGTTCTGTCAAAGTAGTAGTTGTATTTTATTAGATTAGTTCCACCTGTGTTTGTACAGGCCGTTGAATTTCTACGGTGTTTGTATCTGTGTGTTCGTTTTAACTGATCGATGTAGTGTACATTTCGTTCAATATGTATGAATGCGTGCGCACATGTGTGCATGTGTATTTATATGTATTTATACATGTGCATATGAGTGTGTCTGTGTGTATTTGCTATGTGTGTGTGTGTATGTGCTGTGTCGATTAAAATAGCATGAGGGTTGTTAATGTAGAGATTTTTTGAAAGAGGAAAACAGAAGCGATGTTCCTCTTAGGGGTTTTGTAAAGATGCTATTTTAGGGAAGAAGAAATGCAATTTCTCGTATTGCTGTAGACTCATTCTTTTGGGTAAAGGTCACGTGATTGCTATTCAGCGTAGATCATTCTGATGTTATAATTAATTATGGTGCGAAATTGCTTTTATTCGTCGAGATGTCGTGATTTCATCAGATTTCCTGTTGCAGATGTTGGCTTGTCATTTATAGTATTTCAGGAGTTATTTCTACATGGGAGGTCATGGTGGACTTTTGCCTTTGTATTTCATGGTCTTGTATTATGTGTGCATGTATATGTATGTACTTGTATGTATGTGTGTGTGTATGTGTGTGTGTACGTGTGTGTGAGTGTGTCTGTGAATGTGTTTCTTTAACGTTTCCTTTGAAACAGTCCGGTACATACGCATTCTTATATATCATTGTTCTCCTCTTGAACGATTCTTCATCGTAAGAAATCTACAGAATTCCGTTTTTCTTAAACTGGTGGTTAAATTTCCAAGAACTTGTGGTGCGTGATTTGAATTTTGGTCTTTAGGAATCGGACAATCGTTTGGTTCCATTGGTAGTTAAGACTGAACGTTACGTTTTATAGAATTGGCTATTTTGGGGTTTGTAAGTTCTGCAAATTTTAGGTTCAGGTCATTGAATCTTTCGATTATGTCATTCATTCCACAGCTTATCATCTAACAGCACGTTTGTATTTTTACAGGTGAATAGATCATTATTGTACCTATTGCTCTCTTAGTTCATGACGCCTACTACATGTAGTAAAATATACACATATATGTGTATGTATGTATGTAAGTGTGTATGTATGTATGTATGTATGTACGTATGTATGTATGTATGTATATCATTATTCAGTCTTATTTCAGGATTTGAAGATTTCTTACCAATACAGTAAGAACCGGTTTCTAACCTAGATCCAATGCTCCTTCATTGGGATTTCAACATCAACAGCAGGGTATTTTTGTTTGTATGTATGTATGTATATGTGCAGATTTATACGTTTTATCTGATGTGTCTTCTCATGCATATAGTTGCATATCTAGACCTGTTCATATATATTTAAATGATAAACTTCTGGAAAGTTTTACAGATTTTTACAGTTCTAGTGATTGGATCTGTAATCTTCGAATTAACTTTCTCCTTTCTGGATTTGAGAAGCCTAATTTCTCAAGATTGCTATTTAGGCAATGTGTTACATCTCCCAGGTCACCAATAATTACAGGTATAAACCTGAACTTGTAATCTGGATAGAGTAACTGCAGATTTCTCAATAGTTCAGCATAGGTGTTCTCTTTTTCACTGATCTTCAGCTTTATGTTAACATCCACTGGGCAGCTAATTTCCACAACTGTGCACATGTATGTATGTATTGTTTTTTTTTCTTTATCCCTGGGACTCATTTGACCAATTATCCGGTTTCTATGGTGCGTAAAGGGACAACATTCCTCTTGAATAGGACGCCGGTCTGTTGCAGGGACCAAGACCAGAAATTTCGAGGCGAGGGAACAAAGCGATTACATCAACATTAGAATTTAACTACTATTTTGTTTTATCGACTCCGAAGAGATGAACGGCAAGTTTCACCACAATGGGATTGGAACTCAGGACATAAGAAGCCAGAAGAACTGCTGCTAAGTACTTTGTCCGAGACGCTAAAGATCCTGCAATCTTTCTCTTTCTCTTTTATATATTTATAAATTGTCATTAAATATCAAATGACGGAGATTGGGCAAGAAACGTGAACCCTGAGGCAGTCCAGAGTTGAGCGAGAAAAAAAATTACTAGCTACAGAGGCGGCAGCGGTGGGGTCTGGTTAGGAATATTTCCGATTCAAAGAATAAAAAACAGACGGAACTAAGGAGGTGGAGCGAGTCTTCGGTAGGAGACCCACGTACCACATGTGGCCGAAAAGTTGTGACTATGTCGTTTGTGCCAACATCACTTTTAACGAGTTTGTCTCAGGCAGGAGACCACAGGTGGACGTATACACGCACAAACATGCCGATACACAAAGTGCACACACAGACATGCATACACACGCACACACAAGACTAAACACACCGCACACGCTCATACATAATATATAACACACACACATATACATATAAACATAATATCCATACACACAAATGCGTATAGACGACTCGATATGACTCTCTCAGTGAGAAAGTGAAGTGAATAGATTCAAGAGAAATATTGTGTGTATGTGCGTGTTTGTGTAGATCTTTGTGTTTACGTGTGTGTGTGTGTGTGTTTGCGTGTATGTGTGCGTTTCTGTCAACATCTACCTGTAAGAGGTTATGTGTGTGTGTGTGTGTGTGTGTGTGTGTGTGACTGCTTGCGTTTCTCTTGTGTGTGCGTGAGTGCTTGTGTTTGTATTGTGTGTGTGTGTGTAAACGGCAGTGCGTCTGTGAGAGACTTAAATTATAGTATGAGTGCGTGTTTTAGGTGGAAAAAGAAAGAGAGAAAGAGAGAGAGAGGCAAAGAGAGAGAGGGAGGGACAGTGAGAGGGAGAGAAAGGGAGAGGGGAAGGGACAGAGAGAGAGAGAGAGAGAGAGAGAGAGAGAGAGGGAGAGGGAGAAGGTGATAAACAAGAGTGTGAGTGCTAGAATATGATTAAAGTGCCTGTTAGTTATAGAAACACGAATGTATGCATATATATAGGTATATATATATATGTATATATATATATATATAT
>NC_068987.1:874145-874738 GCF_001194135.2 Octopus bimaculoides
TATATATATATATATATATATATATATATATTATATATGTGGATATATATACATAAATATGTATACAGAGAGTGAGACACACACACACACACGTCACATATATTACTTAGTGCAAACACTATCTGATGTAGTACTCAATACGTTGATTAAAGAGGATAGATAGAGATACGTTATATTATATCTATATTATAGATATAGATTATTATATCAAAGGTAGGCTGTCTACACTGAATTTAGCCACAGGCTGGGCTGTGAACGCACACGCATATACATACGTGTGTATATATGTATGCATGTATGTATATGAAAGCAGGAAAGTACAGAAGAAGAGTCTGGAGATGTTTTATTGGGCGTATTGTGTATGTGTGTGTGTTATTGAGAGAGAGAGAGTGTGTGTCTGCAGAAGGGGGGGGCGTGAGATAGACATAGAGAGAGAGAGAGATAGAAAGGAACAGATTTAAGGATTAGCATGTTGAGTGAAACAGTGAGAAATTTAGCGAGAGAGAAAGATAAACGACTGTAAAGTAATCTATCTATCTATCTATCTATCTATCTATACATGTAAGTATATATATATGAATATATATATATAT
>NC_068987.1:875517-876350 GCF_001194135.2 Octopus bimaculoides
TATATATATATATATATATATATATGCATAAATAGATATGTGTGTGTGTATACGATAAAAGTGGTGAGGAATCATAAAAAAGAATTAGTGCGAAATATGAAGTTGTGAGAAGCAGTTAAGTGTGTGTACTGTATATATATGTATATATATATACGTATATATATATATGTATATATATATATGTATATATATATATGTATATATATATATATGTATACGCATTTATAAATGCAAGTATGCGTACACATACATGTGTACGTGTATATATTGGTATATATACATACACATATCTGTATGAGTGTGAGAGAGAGTGAGTGAAAATTATACAGCCAGAATGCGTGAGATTCAGAGAGAGAGGGGGGGAGAGAGAGAGAGAAAGAGAGACAGAGTGAGATGCGAGATAGATAAAGAGAGAAAGAGAGAGGGAGAGGGAGAAGGAGAGTGAGTGAAGGAGAAGGAACGTGAGAAGAAGTGAACTGCTATGAAGAGTGGAATTGGTAAAGTGTGACAGTCCGGTTTTGTATGGAAGATTGATGCTTAGAACTTTTGTTCGAACTGTTGTTAGATCGGACCAGCATAGAGAACCATCTTCACCGGCGGCAGCAGCACTACCCGCCACCACCACCACCACCACCACCGCCACTGCTGCCACTGCTGCCACCACTACGTTCGCCATCATCGCGACTAGCGCCTCTACACCACGTGACCACCACCACCTGAAACAGAGAGAGAGGCATCGCCAGAGCAAACACGGTAGCGGCGGCATTGCTAACAACAACAACACCAACGACTACTACTACTACTACTACTACTACTACTACTACTACTACTAC
>NC_068987.1:877072-877657 GCF_001194135.2 Octopus bimaculoides
TATATATATATATATATATATGTATATATATAAATATATATAAGCAAATACAAAGGCACATATATATATATATGTATATATATATATGTATATATAAACACACACATACAGGCACACACGAATACACTTAATTATACACACATATATACGCACAAACAGACATAAACGCATTATATATGTTCATTCACACAAACACAAAAAATTAGAAAACACAAACTAAAAATATTTCCAAACAGGTAAATTACACACACGTACACACACACTGACACTAACACACACTCACGCGCACACACACTGACACGCACATACACTCACACCCATACTCATCCACACACGCACACACACACACACATATATGTACATACATATCCAGGCGCTTAAGCGAAATGCACGTGTTCGAATCCAGGTGCGGATATCGGAGCCACTAACAACGGTGTGTGACAAACTTACCTGAGGCTGTTGGCATCTGTTGGAGATATTTACCTAACACACGTAAGTACAGCGGCAAAGATTGTTACATTATATATATATATATATATATATATATATATATATATATGTGTGTGTGTGTGTGTGTGTGTGTGT
>NC_068987.1:878384-885872 GCF_001194135.2 Octopus bimaculoides
TATATATATATATATATATATATATATATATATATGGTACATTATGTGACTGTCATCAATAACTTTTGACGGGATGTGTGTATGTGTGTGTGTATGTGTGTATTTACGTATGCTGTCAGGTGAAAGTTTTGTATACGAATGCTAAAATGTGAGCTAATTGATGAGTGTGTGTACAAACAATTATGCACACACACACACACACGCACGGCGCGTACACCAACTAACATGAGATTTTGTTTACCAATAGATCGGTGTATATGTATTTATATATACGCATGGAAACACTACACACACACATAGACACACACACACACACACACACATATATGTATATATAATTTAAATATACATATTTATATTTATGCATAAAATACGTATGTATGTACATCTGTATGTATGTATAAGTATATGTATAAATACATATTTACATTACACAGACACACACACACACACACACACACACACACACACACACAGACACACACACATACGCATGCATTACACACTTACACACAAGCACGGACACACCTGTGTAGTGTCCGGTCGAGTAGTGTTGTGGTAATGAATGCGAAAATCTGAGAACAGGTGGTTAACAGAATAACGTTAACATGTTTTTGATGTTCAGGCATGAATATAGGTAAACTGAGTCGGGTAACATGAAAGGAATATAGTGATGAACAGACAGGCGAAACCACGCGAGAGTCCCTGTGGTAAAC
This sequence comes from Octopus bimaculoides, assembly GCF_001194135.2. NCBI lineage: Eukaryota > Metazoa > Mollusca > Cephalopoda > Octopoda > Octopodidae > Octopus > Octopus bimaculoides. The sequence continues at coordinate 879,101 of NC_068987.1, forward strand.
ATAGAGAAGATGTGTGGGGGTGGGGTAAGAACACTTCGACAAACTTTATGTTTTTTTTTGTCGTGAACAGAATGTTAAACGTGAGTGAGCAGATTTTAACAGAGTGACTGTGACAACAGCATGAATGTCGTTAAAACTCGGGCAAAAGCAGTGAACAACATGTTAAACATTTAGTAAACTGTGTTGAACACGATGGTGTTGGGAGCGGTAAACAAGAGGTGAATATTTCGGTGAACTTCAGGAAACTGAACGTGATGAAAATGTAGTGAACAGAAGATGGTGATATCACGGTGATATCACGGTGATATCCAGCGAACCCTGTTAAATAGGAAAAAAAGGAAGAAAATGTGTAAAGAAGAGCGAAAATATAATGAAGAAATCGGAGTTGAAAGAAATAGTGATTGTGGAACGGGTTGGGTGGAGGGAAATTCTGAGGACGCAGATGGTCAAGATATTGATTGTGATTATGATGATGCACGTGGTGTACGTGGTTAAGATAGTTATAATGATGTAGAGGATTATGATAATGATGATGATTATGAGGAGGAGGAGGAGGAGGAGGAGCTAGTGGTGGTGGAGGGTGATGTGAATCATGGCCGTGATCAAGACGGAGTTGATGAGAATGATGATGATGATGATGATGATGGTGATGATATCTGTGAAATGTTTCTAATAATGGATTTCGAAACAAAAATTAATTGTAAGGGTACCCAGGGGACCTGCCTGACACCTTTTTAACTTTTAAAGTCGAAGCTTGAGGCCCCTTGGTAACTTCTATAGTATTCTCGGGTTAGTGTAACAGACATACACACACACACGCACACACACACACACACACACACACACACACACACACACACACACACATCTAGACCTAGATGTGTGTGTGTGTGTGTGTGTGTGTGTGTGTGTGTGTGTGTGTGTGAAGGAGCGTGGTTTGGTCGTCAGGGCATTGGATTCACGATCGCAAGATTTTGGTTTCGATTCTGAGGTCGGTGGTCTGGAGCATTTGACATTGTTCCCTCCCCCACTCAGCTGCTATAAATGGTAACCCGACGACGGGTTAGCGGATGGCACTGGCTGTGTCCCCACTCGGAGGCTAAATCAATGCAAGGAGGAAACGCATTGTGGATAGCGGGGTATAACAACACCTGACAGTCTCGTCAATACACTGTATATACATATATGTATAGATATGTATGTATGTATGTATGTATGTATGCAAGCATGTATGTTTGTATGTATGTATGTATGCATGTATGTATGTGTGTGTGTGTGCGTGTGCGTGTAAATATATATATATATATATATATATATATATATATATATATATATATATATATGTATGTATGTATATATATATGTATGTATGTATACACACATATATACAAACATATGTATGGAAGGTGGAAGAACGTATTGAATTCTTTCTATCTCACATCCATCAACCAGACGCCCTGGTTTTTGCCCTCCGTTTTCCTGTGCATATCCAGAGAATGAGAGAGAGAGAGAGAAAGAGGGGTGAGGAGAAAGAGAGAGGGAGACAAAGGGAAGGAAGGAGAGGGGACAGAGTGACAGATGGAAAGAGAGGCTGAAGGGGAAAAGCTACGATGTCCAGGGTGTGTTGACGAATTCAGTCGAAGTATTTATTGATGAAATATAAAGTTTGTATGAAATTGCGAAAAGTGATCCGCTGTTTGGGACTAAAAACTTCTTCGGGGCTGTAAATATGAAGAGTGTCTCATCGTTCATTGTCGCCCCGTGTCTCTTTCCATTTCTGGAACTGTCTGTAATTGTCCACCTGTGTATCTATCTATCTATCTATCTATCTATCTATCTATCTATCTATCTATCTATCTATCTTTCTATCTATCTCTGTCTATCTATCTATCTATCTATCTATCTATCTATCTATCTATCTATCTATCTATCTATCTGCCTTTCTCTCTTTCTTTGTCTCTCTTTCGCTCTTACACGTAGAAATATATGCAAGCATATACACACATGTATACAAATCCTCTCCAATGCAAAGTTACATCCGAATCATCATTTACACACATACACACACACACATTCATACGCACTCACACGCACACATATCTATATGCATACACATATACATACACCTACACACATGGAGCTCCATCAACTTCACTTGGTTACTGTATTGTAGAGGAAAGAGCGGTCAGTTGTACCCTGAATATAACCCGCAAACAGAACCGGGGTAACGCAGTATTTGACTAAGTATATTACAAGTATATTTGAACAAGTATATTACAAATAAAGCCCCTCTTTCGTCATTGTGTAAGTGGCTGAGTATACTGCAGACACCTGTAGCTTCAATGTAATCGTGAGGAAGAACCAGATGGTCGAGTTATTACAATTTACTTCTATGCAATGTTCCTCAGGATTGGTTCAAATCAAGTTCATGATTAAAAAGAAAAAAATTAGGAAGATCCTGTCCAAGATATCATTAAGTGCGATCGAACCAAGAAATCCTGATTCGCAAACAAGCGTCGACACAAGCACAGAGGCATAATCACGCATGCAACTGCGCGCACACGCACGCACATAAACACACACGTGCGCACATGTACATACATACACACACGAACACACACACAATATAATACACACACATACACGCATAGACAGTCACATAAACACATGCACACACGCATACATGCCTCCATCCATCATAGCTGTTAGTATTATCCTGAAACCTGTTCTACACACAATTTCATTTGGCTTCTTTCTACTTTCACTTTCATAATAAGCGTTGTAAGAAAAATTCCGAAAGTATTTCTTGTGCCAAATCACAACGGAATATGAGGGAACTAAGCGTCGGACATTACACCTTGGGACGCTACCTTTATGAAAATTACAGCAACAACAACAATAATTGTTTCTGTTATAGGCACATGTTGTGACATTTTGTTGGGTGGGGTATAGCCGATTACATCAACTCCACTACTTGGTTGGTAACTGGTTCCTCAACGCTGAAAGCGTAAAAAGCAAAGTCGATTTCAGCGGAATTTGAACTCAAAACGTAAAGCTGGACGACATATCGCCAAACAAATTTGTACAACGTCATAACGATTCTGCCAGCTCAACGTCTAACTAATGGTAATGATGATGTTGATTATGATGACGGTGATGATGATGATGGTGATGATGAAATTAATCATAATGGTTTTGGCATAGGGCCAGTAAATTTTGAGAGGTGTGGAATTACTTTGAGCCCACTATTTGAGTGTTATTTATCTTATTGACCGCGAATTGAGGAAAAGCACAGTCAAACCTCGACTGGATTCGAACTCAAGACTACGTGAAAGTAGTCTATCATTTCACAGAGTATTTTCTAGTCTCTTCATGTCTCCTTCGACCTCGATCGGCTTATTTCTTAGTTCCATCAGAACCGCGATTGTTTTTCGAACAAGGAAGCTCATACCGCCCACCAGGTGGGGCCGTTGCTCTTCTTCATACATCTTCGGTATCAGTTCACATCATCCTTTCTTTCTCCACCTTGAGGGACACTTTGGTACACAAGACCAGCTTCCATTCGGTTCTCGATATCGTTTCCCTATGATGAAGCGATGCTACAATAAGTGGTGATGAGGATTTCAGTTCGTTGACTGTTGGATTCCGTCCCTTTCAAAGACCGCGGGGTGGGTGGGCTTTGTTCTCCGATAGTCTCGGAATTTCGCCCAGTGCTAATTTGAAGACACCAAATTCTGGGACCGGCTGATATTCTTGTTGTTATTGTTATTACCACTGCTGTTGTCTGTTTCTTTCACTTTTTCATTTCCCACCTGCTCGGGTTGAAAATACTCAAGCGGCTCTTATTTCCCAACGTACATTAGCTGTACTTTATGTTCCACCCTACCCCAATTGCCTAATCATTTTCTTTTCCGACCTCGTAGGGGTTCTGAAAGTGCTTTGCCATCTTCGAGCCATCAAGGCTTGTATTTCCTTACAGACCCTATACAATCTCCCGTTATTTAGTGTCAATGCCGCATCTGCTACCTGCCTCTATTCTACCACGAAGTAGACGACCAGCTAGAGTTTTAATTCACTAATAATCATTTTCTTTTCCTTCAATCCACGTATTATTGCACCAGCACATGCATAGCTGTATGAGCACCAACTTCGTTATTTGGCGAGTTTTGTCGACTGTCTTCAAAATAAAGAACACACTCCCACTTATTACTCCCATTCTTGCCAGATCATTCATCTGTTCCAGAGGCAGAGAGGCACTACCCTTTGTAACTTACCACTTCCACGTCGTCTTTTTTTTCCGGCAGCCAACCTAAATTGAGTACCTCCCTCTGACTAGCAATGCGAACAAGTGTTGCTAAAGATACATATATATATTTTTATAATTTCATTTGTTAAAATTTGTATGTCTGCTTTGTTTCTTTCTTCGATGTTTTCTTTTATGTATTTTGTCCAATTGTTTTTCACAATATTTTTTTTCTTGAGGGCGTGCACGTTGCTGCCTAGCTTGTGGCCAGTACCACTCACCGCTACCTCAGAAGAAGCCATATTCAATTAATACCAAACAACTAATTCTTTAAAAGACAGACCTTTCGTTTACCCCGGGTAGTTGGGGTAGATGCGCAAAAATTTAAGCGAAACCTTGCATATAAAATGATACAAAAAGAGAATCTTTCTTTTCATTAAGGAAATTCAACTTGTTATAAATTTGTAGAAATTTGTCGACCGCTGGCAGTAATAATACTGGCAATGACGATGATGATGATGATGACAGCGATGTTGATGATGATTATGATGGTATCATTAGTAATAATAATAATAATAATAATAATAATAATAATGGTTATTATTATTATTATTATGATTATTGTTATTTATCACCATTATTATTATGATAATAATTAATGATAATAATAATAATAGTTATAATCATAATTTCTTTTAACACTAACAATAATAGAAAGAGCACCATTTGTTTATTGGCCACAAGGGCCTTTCAAACACATAAAACATTTCGTATAACATAACGAGTATCGGGTGATGGTTATACCATAAAACGGAGGGGGAGAAGAGGGGCAAAAACAACATGCTACACATACACACACACGCACACACTCAAATACACACACACTTACATAAAGTCAGACACACGCACATAAACATATGTACACACGCACACAATCATACACACACGCACGTGCCCACGCGCGCACACACACACACATATACACACACATATATAAAGCAAGACACCAAAGGGTAGAAAAAGCCATACCTAGAAGACCAGTGAGATTAGATAACTTCGCCTCCACGTACCCGCTTCTCCCTGCCACCCGTAGGTGGGACTCAAGTTGTTGACCCTTCACAAACACCAGGGTTTCGCATAAACCCACCACGGGGTATATATAAAAGTGTGTTTGCATGTGTGCGTCAGTACGTATGTATGTGTTGCTCTATATCTGTTTGTATTGGTGTGTATATTTGTATGTTTCTATATGTGTCTGTGTGCGTATTTATATGTTTGTGTGTGCGTGTGTATTTCTGTGTGTATGTATGTGTGTAAATGCATCTGCGTATTTTTGCCTGCGTGCAGGTGCGTAGGTATGCATGTGTGGCTGTATTCGTTTGTATATGAACGTGTGTTTGCATGTGTTTCCATGTGTGTATTAGCTGTGGAGTGTGGTTACATGTATATTCATGTATATGTAATATTTGTGTATGTGTATATTTTCGTGGTACGCGTGTGTGTATGTGTGTCTGTGAGAATTGTGTGTATGTAATTATGTGTGTATATGTGAGTGTGCAGGTTGTCCGTATGAAGTCTGGTGTGTATGTGACAGTGTATGTGTGTATATGAGTGAGTTTTTTGTGTATGGGAATGTGTGTGCGTGTGTATGTGGTTATCTGTGTATACCTGTTGCTTTAAATAGCCCTATGTTTGTTATGTTTTGACCATTCCATCAGATATTTCAAATATAAAGATAACTAACACTTTATTATCCAATGTAGGCTTACATACCATTTCTATAAAAGGCAGTCTGACTGCTATTTCTAGCGAGACAATTTACGCACACAGGTTCCTTTGTATGAATGATGCGTGTGTATGTATGTGAGTGTGTGTGTGTGTGTGTGTGTGTGTGTGTCTGTGTGTGTTTTAATGTGTGTGTACTCGTGCACGCGTGTGTGTGTGTATGTATGTCCTCGCGTTCAAATATATAGCAAGTTGAGAGTGAACTGCTAGAATCAGTGGAGCATCTTGTAACATCCAAGTGACGATTAAATTTCCAGTTCAATCCGAATATTGTTTGGAATTCAAGGTTTCAAAAAATGAATACCTGTAAGCTACTGCGACCATTATCGATAAACATGAACCTTCTGCGCAACTACACACACACACACACACACACACACACACACACACACACACACACACACACACACACACACAAACACAAGCGTGTGTCTGTATGTGTGTCTATATGTGTGTCCGTGTGTATAAGTGTGTGACAGTGTGCGCGTGTGTGTATGAATATATGTATTGTGTGCTTATGTATATGTGTGTGATTGTATGGCATGCAGGCTCAGTCTTGGCTGTGTGGTAAGAAGCTTGTTTCCCAACCGCACGGTACCGTGTTCAATATCACTAAGTGGCACCGTGGGCAAGTGTCTTCTACTGTAGCCACGAGCCGACCAAAGCTTTGTGAGTGGATTTGGTAGACGGAAACCGAAAGAAGCCCGTAGTATACACAGTTACACACATATGTATGCATATATA
>NC_068987.1:886023-887444 GCF_001194135.2 Octopus bimaculoides
ATATCAATGTGTTTATATGTGTCGTTCTGTCTGTGTTTAACCGCCGACCACTGCTTGACAGCCGGTGTTGGTGTATTTACGTAACCTCGCGTTTCGGCAAAAGCGACCGATAGAGTAACAACCACGTTTTAAAAGAGATTAGTACAGAGCTGGATTCATCCGACCTTAAATTCTACAACGCATTGCTACAGCATGGCCGCAGTATAATGACTGAACAAGTTAAAAGTAACAAATACATACATACGCTCGTATACGCATATGTACATAGGTGTATCCCACAGACACGTGCGGGTATGTATGTGTATATATATATATATATATATATATATAAGTGCGTGTGTGTGTGTGGACGCTTATGATTATATGTGTGCCTGAGAAAGCGAGTTAAAGTGCGCTTTTATATGATTACGCATATGTATGTGTCTGCTTGCTGTGTATGTATGTTTATATATTATGCATCTATGCATGACAGGGCATATATATCTAAGTATACATTTGCATGGATACACACACACACACACACACACACACACACACACACACACATATATATATATATATATATATTTGCATATATATGCTTGTACATATGTAGGGATGGGTGAGCTATATATATATATTAATATATATGCCTATGTATATATAAATGTGTGTGTGTGTCTACATATATGCATTTACATGTAGATACGTATGTATATACACAAATGTGTATGCCTGGATGTGTTTCTTTGTGTTTGTCTATAAGTATATTATTGGTGTGGTTGTCGGGTCAAAGATATTCCAGCCATGGCCATCCCATCTTCATTCAAGATATTTGACTGACTTGTCTCATGTGTTCTTCCTACTTTTATACTGAGGATTATGCATTTACAATGATTCACTTGCTATTTCTAGCACGTAGTTGAACCACACTTTGGTTACGTAATTGGCTTGTTTGTTTATCTTCATATGTGTATATTTGTTTATATTTCTATATGTATACATGCTTATTTGTGCGCACGTGTATCTCTCTCTCTCTCTCTCTCTCTCTATCTATCTAAAAGATGTGTGTGTGCGAGTGTTTGTGTGTGAGCGTGTGTGCGTGCGTGCGTGTGTGTGTGTGTGTGCATGTATGGTAGCCTATGCCTGCAGATGAATATATATTTGTGTATCCCTGAATGTGTTTCCGAAAGTTTGAATGTTTTTGTGTATGTATATATATATGCATGCATACGTGTGTGTGTGTGTATGTGTATGTGTGTGTTTGTGTGTGCTTATATACACGTGTCTGTGTATAAAAGTTTATAGGTACACGTGAAATTATGCTCCAGTGTCTACATCAGCGCGTGCAGTTGTGGTTGTGTGGGAAGCAGTTCGCTTTGTAGCCAAGTGTTTTTGGTTTCGATTCCAAAGTTTGACATCTTGGTTAAATGTCTTTTAAC
>NC_068987.1:889593-892446 GCF_001194135.2 Octopus bimaculoides
CTGGGGGTCGATAGATTCCTTCGACTAACAATTCAAGGCAGTGCCCCAGCATGGCCGCAGTCTAATGACTAAAACAAGTAAAAGGACAGAAAATATATACTAACACACAAGAAAATACACACATACATGCTCATACACACATACATGCTCTCTCTCACACACACACACACACACCTATATGCCGTTCCCATTTTCTGTTGCGAAAAACTTCAAGTTGCACCGAATTACTCATCCATCCAGCCATCCATCCAATCATCTATCTACCTGTCTGTCTGTCTGTCTGTCTGTCTGTCTGTCTGTTTGTCTGTCCGTCCGTCCGTTCGTCCATCTGGCTGTCTGTTTGTCTATCTCTCCATCTGTCCGTCCGTCTGTCTGTATATCTTTTTATCACTCTCACTCTCTCCGTTTATCTGTGTATCTATCAGTCTCACCCTCTCTCTGTCTCTCATTATGGATGTATGTATGGATGCATGTATGTATGTATGTATGTATCTATCTATCTATCTATCTATCTATCTATCTACACACACACACACACACACACACACAGATCACTTTCCACTCTACTTCCACATTCTCTTTCTCTCTCTCTCTCCTTCTCTCTTATTCTCCTCATCATATCACACTCCAGTTACACCCACAGCAATGACATCATTGACCACTCTCTCTGCTACTCCTATTTCTACACGCCCACCCTCGCCACATCCTACCCTCGCCACACCCCACCCTCGCCACACCCACCGCACAACTGAAGCACCCGGGTATATTGTTAACACTATAACGCTATTAAATTCTACAGTATTGCTTTGCAAACTTTTTCAGTCTTGGAACAATCACACCGTCTTCCGAACCTCCTGGAACCTACTCCCCTAGTTCACAGACAACTTTTCCCTGTCATGCTAACGTTAAGAAGACATAGAAGGAATCAAACCGTTCTTTTCACGTAACAAAATATAATCCATTTAATATCATTTATTTGGAGATTGTGAATAAATATTACAAGGCGTGACTGCGTGCAAAAGAGACGGAAGTGAAGCAATAACGCGTCGATTCATTCTGAAAAGTTTCTGGTAGATCTCTGATCTTTGTTAGTTTCCGTCACCAGAGAATGTCTCCGTCCTTTAGACGATATCATACGTGATTCACCAAGTATATCTTATGGAAAGGCCCCTTAGCTTTTGGAACAAGTTAGAGCATTGGTACATTATATTACATCACAAAAAAGAGAGGATGGTCACGGCTGAAGCGCATTCTGTGTGTAGACATATATGAGAATAAGATTATTCTTTGAAGACATAAGAATCAGAATGGAATTTTATTTTGAGAGAAATATTCAATGTGTTGAGAAGATCAAGGGTGACGCTTGAAGCTCCGCCTGCCGGCGAATCTCCGATGTACTTCATACATGGCGTATGTGTGTGTATGTAGATATGTATGAGTGCGTGTATGTGTGTCGCTGGATGAAGACCGAGGTGGCACTGCATGAAAAGGATCCGTTTCATTTCCGACTTTCTTCTACTGCAAGAGAAAGTTAAATCTTGGACGCTTATACACACACACACACACACACACACACACACACACACACACACACACACACACATATATATATATATATACATATATGTACGTATATATGTATGTACGTATGTATGTATGTACTTGTATGTGTGTACATGTGTGTATACATATTCAATAGTTTGTGTGTTCGCGTGGTATGTATATACATGCGTTTGTATGTGTATATATATATGTATATGTGGGTACATATTATATACTGTAGTTGTATGTGTGTGTGTGTGTGTGTGTCTGTCTGTCTGTCTGCGTATTCATGGCAGTGAGATTAGGTTCGCTATGTGGATGTGGTTGTGAGATCGATTCTGCCGACCGGCATCTCCGGCATCTCCGGCATCTCCGGCAAGTACCTTAGATCAGTCATGTGAGTGGAATATGTTTGACAGGAGAGTACAATGCCGTCTGAAGACTCGCGTCTGCTATTGGGTGGTAGGCTTCATGTGGTTCCTGGCTTAAAAACACCTTCAGGTATCTATGGCTACCTTTCACCAAATTAACTGTCTGCCAAGCCTTTTCATCATGTTTCCGTTTTGAGAATAAAATCTTCCTTCTTTCCAACAATATCACACGACCTGAAAAGATGAGGGGCACGCCACTACGACCTCTATGTGATGTAAAACATCCCAATTCTCGAGGAAACCTATTTACTCAACAAGAACTATTAAACTTTACTACATACTTCCGAATAAGTGAACTATTTACAGCGAGGAGGCTTGAAACATTGAGCAATAAATCACCTCCTATATGCCTTTAATGATAACTAGTTTTAGTAAGCATGAATGTCATATTGTGTGGTACCACCGACTTTAATAGACAGTCACAGTTAACAGAGAGGTGAACTGTGCAGTTCTACAAAGCCGTAGCTACTCATTCTTCATGGTACAAACATGCAACAGCGACAAGTTTAGTGAAATAAGTTACATGTGTTCTTCCATAGCATGCTTACTGTTGTTGTTTAGTCACAATTCTGACCCTGATCACACAGATCAATTCACACGGGTGGTTCTTATGAGATCATGTAGCATCCATTGTGTCTGCATGGAGAACCGCACGAGCCATTGTGAGCTCCTTCTTATATAAATGATGAAGGAAGACTTTAAGGATACTCTGCTTCTTTTTGTTGGAGGGCGAAAGACCAGGGATTTGTGTGTTGGGTAATTTAGTCCGGTGAATGGTTGCCCTTAGTTTAGTAAGCTACGGGAAAATTTAGAAGTGGTCTATATATATACGTGTGTGTGTGTATGTGTGTGTGTGTGTGTGTGTGTGTGTGTGTGTGTG
>NC_068987.1:893134-893999 GCF_001194135.2 Octopus bimaculoides
TATATATATAAAATGAGAGAGAGAGAGGGAAAGAGAAAGTGTGAGAGAGGGACAAAAGATAGATAGATAAATAGATAGATAGATAGATAGATAGATAGATAGATAGATAGATAGATAGGTATCCATGCCCTCCTTAATGAATTTACAAAAGCATATTATGACCGGTCACCTGACCTGCTCGGTGACAATGTTGTAGAGAGAATGGAATCATTTTCTGTCGTCATCAGGAGGTGGAACCAATGGAAACTGTTCACTTTCGACTCGGTGTCGCCTCAGCCGCCACTATGTCTAAAACTACATGTTAGACACACACAAACATAGACCCATAAAGATGCACTCATATAGTTACACTGACACACACAAACACCCGCAGACATATACACACATAAAAGAGCAGACACACATAGTCTAACTCGCATGTCTATATTCATGCAAGTGTGTGCTTTGTTGGACACACACATATATATGTGTGTGTGTGTGTGTGTGTGTGTGTGTGAAATTACATAAGAATATGCTTCTACATACACCCAGGGACGTATATGTGAATTAGAAAGGCGTTATGGATATTGAAAGAAGTGTAACTGTCGTTGCTGTACTACAACAAAAGACGGACCTGATATTGGAACAGAGCCTCTATTCTCAGTGGTTCCAGGCGTGACCATATCACCTGTCTATTTTGGCAATTTCTTCTTTCTCTATTTAAGAGACAAAATCTTCACTTGACGAAGTATTATGGAGAATAACTTACACAAAAACACACACACACACGCACGTAACACACACGCGGGCGGGCGCACACATAGGGGTCGGCGGGACCACACACACGCACACACAAACACACACGCGCGAGCGGGCGTAAGCTCTT
>NC_068987.1:897765-898354 GCF_001194135.2 Octopus bimaculoides
TATATATATATATATATATATATATATGTGCGTGTCATTGAGTGCGTGAGGATGTATATCTATTAAATGCAGAACAAAGTTCCACCTTACTAAATGTTCGAATACTTAAATTATATTTTAAAATGTGAGAATAGTTATGTTCATATATACATACATATATATGTGCGTGTGTGCGCGCGCACATGTGTGTGTATTTAAACTTACGCATATACATACACGTTCACACACACAAACACAAACACATACACATAAATATATATATGATTTATGCTTGAATTCATGCATTTTATCCGAAATTTCCTTGCTTTTTCTCTCGGGTCTCGCGCATGCAGTTTATCGTCTGACTGTTGGTGTTCATCAAATGCAACCCATTTTCATACATTCGTGTATATATACATATATATATATATATATATATATATATATTACATAAATGTATATGTGTACTTCCATATGTACGTATATACGTACATTATATATGTGCATATGCACAATTACATATATATATATCCTTATATAAACATATATATATATATATACGTGTGCATATATATTTACATAAATATACATACATATGTGTGTGTATATA
>NC_068987.1:898364-904651 GCF_001194135.2 Octopus bimaculoides
ATGTGTGTGTATATATATATATATATATATATATATATATATATAATAACATATATATATATATGCTAATATATACATATATATGCATATATATATACGTATGTATACATATAAGCATATTGACATATATACATATATATATACATATATATATATAGAGAGAGAGACATATATATACATACACATATATACATATACATACATATATATATACATATATTCATATATATGTATATGTACATATATATATATATATATATATATATACATGTATGTAAATATAGATATATATACATATATCCGTGTACGTTTGGTGCATTTACACGACGTCCTGCTGCGCACTTTCCGTCTACCAGCTGCACTGATACTATACACACGCTCAACTTGCCACGCAGTCAACCGAAGCGTAAATCGCGTGGTGCTAAAATAACCCTAAGCACACGGCCACAAATGAAAATATCTGACATGTACTTGCATACGTGTGTGTATGTGTCTGTATGTATAGTAATACTTATATGAACACATGTACACGCATACATACGCACGCATATACACGCACACACACATACACACACTCACACACATATGCATAAATATCTTTATCTACAAATATATACATATACATACATATATATTGATAGATAGACAGATAGAAAGAATAACTAAATGACAGCGTTATAAGAGATGCATTTCATTAGTGTACAGGTGTTTCTGCTGTAGAAAGTGCACTCAGATATGTGTGCTGGCCCAACACCGCTTAGCTCGTCGGAGCTTCTGAAGTGAAGTGCAATTTTATTTGGGAAAGTAAGGCATGAATACCAATACTTTGCAGGCAAGCACACACACACACACACACACACACACACACACACACACACACACACACACATATATATATATATATATAGACGTTTATACACATCGATACATATTTATACATATATGCTTAGCACACACATATACACAAATGTATATGTATTCGTAAAAGTATTATATAAATGTACGTCGATCCTTTGTCCTTTGCACGTTTCAGTCATTCGACTGCAGCCATGCTGGAGTACGGCCTTTTGGAATCATGCGTTTAATCAATCGACCTTAGTACTTAGTTTCATTTTTATGCCTGATACTTATTCTATTCGTGTTTTGCCGAACCGCTAGATCACACACACAAAGCGTTGGTCGGCCTAAGGCTATAGTAGAAACCGGAAGCACGTGGTGGTGCAGCATACTTCTTACCAGACGGCCATATCTATTTGTCCATCTCTACGCACTCTCATAGTAACACATTCCTCTGATACTCCCCGAGTCCGTCGTTTGTTCAGCTTCCAACTGGATGATTACCTCCCGTTACATTCCCTTAGTTTGCCTAACAATATTCTATAAGATTCTATCCGTCACACACCATCTCTGAACCATTTCATTTATTACATATCCTACGCTCACTATATTACAATAAATATATGTATGTGTGTGTGTGTGTGTGCGTATACGTATGCGTGTGTGTGTGTATTATATATATATATATATATATACAGACATAGACTCATGCGCGCGTACACACAATCAGGCACACACATACGCGCACACAATCTCACTAGCATAAATACACACACACACACACACACACATATATATAAGAAATTAAAGAAATTGTGTGTATATATATATATATATATATATATATATATATATATATACAAACACAAAATTATTATTGAAAGAAGCAATATTAATACCAAAAGGTAATATTTATCAGCACTTAAAACTGGAGGTTGTGTTAGAACACAGAATACTGCCTTACTTACTATGAGAGAAACTCTTTCATTACACACACACACACACTCACACACAAACACACACAGACACACACACACACACACCCACACACACACACACACCACTCTGTGTACTATATCATGCAGTCCGTATATTATATGTCTATAACTACACATGTATGGTATTGAATGATATCAACACTCTAGTTTCTGTATATTTTGATATATTGTATAACTGCAAGAGATGCCTGATCGTTTATTGTTATAGCGTGTGTTATTAATATGTAATATCAGAAACATGTGACAGTGCAATATAGCACTTTATGATATTATTATGAAGAATAGTATCATACTGATACAACTATTGTTGTATTCTATTGGTATCAAATTTCAAATTCTGATACAAGTCAAGCAATTAGGGGGCGGGCTTAAGTCGATTACATCGTCCCCATTACTCAACCGCGACGTAATTTTGGGGTCCCTAAGTAAGAAGGGGAAAATCGACCTCGGTGAATTTCCTAATTTTCCCCGGACCAACGATTGTGCCAGCTGCTCGCCTTGATTTTGTTCTATTATAGTGAGTCATCACTATAAGGTATACAAATAACATACCTATCTTGACATACATACATACATACATACATACTTACATACACAGAAGCGTAACACATACTTATACAAACACACACATACACACACACATACATATATATATATAAATAATATATGCGTGCATATATATATATATATATATATATATATATATATATATATATATACATACATATAAAATAGGTCAGAATAATCAGGTAAGAATTAGTTGTTTGAACAGAACTGTTAGCATGGTAGCGTAGGCTGCAGGCAGCAAGCCTGCTATACATGCAAGACTCCAGGAGTTACAAAAAAACCTGAGATAATAACAATAACAACAACAACAACAGCAACAACAACACCAGCAACAATAACAACAACAATAATAATAATGTTAATAATAATAATAGTGTGCCCTGATCTTATACATGGCTTTGTTTTGTCTTTGTATAAGAGATGGGCTACAGCAAATATTCTGCTCAATATCACAGATTTGCTTGTCAGTTGCTTGACCTTAACCAGTTGAGCATGTCCCTTGGTGGCTGACGATATGTGCATCTCTGATCACGAGCAGAAGTAGTGGGGGAGCATCATAGTCATGTGTTGAGAGGAATTCTTCGGGGTTTGATTAAATTAGCTTGTGAAACATGAGTGTTTCGTTCAACATCCTAAAACAACCCATATTCAGGGACCTTTTGAGCGAGATGGGCTACTCAACCTAAAGAAAATGCTGACTGGGCCTCACCTGCGAGGTCATGTGCTGTTTATCTTGATATAAAGTCACCATGTCGTGCATATATGGTTGTGATGTATGTGCCTGGTGTATTCTTATCGAACGAGTAGTCATGATGGGCATAATGGGCTTCGTATATTTTACCCCAGTGTCATTTTGGAGACATGCACTGCTCTCTCACTCAATAATAATAATAATAATAATAATAATAATAATAATAATAATAATAATAATAATAATAACAACAATAATAATAATAATTTCTTTGAAAATTGTCTTGCGATGTCCTGCGCTGACACTAAATGAATACAAAAAACGCCACGTTAGTGTACGACAGCATTTACACTGGAAAATTTGTAAACACAAGAAAATCGGCATTCCTGTTTACTGGTATGAATATCATCCTGAGCCAGTCGTTGAAGGTAAAAATGTTACTATCCTCTGGGATTTTCCAGTCAACACTAACAGAACGATCCAGGCTAATCGACCAAACATAATTATTAAGGACAGGGAAGAAAAATACTCGTAGACTAATAGAAATATATCTGTCAAGGAATTTGACAAATTTAGTAAATATAAGGACCTGGAAATTGAAATAGAAAAGATGTGGCATCTTAAAACGAGAACAGTTTCTGCCCTAGGTATGATAAAAAAGGGATGTCAGAAACATCTAGATAATATCCCAGGAGAACCATGTCTCAGAGTAACACAAATGATCGTACTGACAAAAACTGCCCACATCCTCAGAAAAACCCTATCTATTTAAATGTCTGTGTTGTATTTACCTGAAGATATTTCACTACTTCCACTCCCCAAGCTTTCAGTCATGCTGTAACATATCTTATCCTTCACTCGCCCCAGGGCACTGGGAGTGTCTAGGTAAGTGACTAAGGTGATACTTGTTTACTCGTCATGCTTCGAGAACCATGCGAAGAAATTTTGCAGTTCCAAGCAAGGCTGATTTTTGTAGGTGTTCTACCTTCACACTTGCTCCGATCTTTTTCAGCCATGTTGGTAGTTGAGTGCCGATACTTCCAACTGCACCAATTTCGCCTGGCGTGACCAAAGTAAAATATTATTAATCTCAAGCATGACATTGAATACTCCTTTTCCGACAGTTCACACTAAACATATATATACATATACATATATACATATATACATATATATACATGCATGCATACATACATATACACATGCATACAGAGAGACACACACCCACACCTGCACACACACAGATTCAATTATATTAGTTGGACATTAGATCCGGATGCTGAGCATCGGTAAAAGCCAAAGAGAAATATTTGAAACGCTAAAATATATTTAATACTGACATACGCATGCGCACCAAAAACCCTTTTGCTGTAGAATGGAAGCCATAGGAAAATATTTTGTAGTGGAATATCTTACAAAGAGCATATTTTCATAGCGGATATTTATATGTATTTATAATATATTTATAATATACGATATCTTATCGTGGTGTACTTTTGTTCACATGGTATTCAGCTTCGGTTTTATCATCACGGGATAATAAAAATGTAAATAAATATTGCACAGTGTTATATCAATACAGTGCATTATCATATTGCATAATAATACACCCTGTGTGAACAGCATGGCTATTATCATCTGATATATTACTCTAAAACTCCTCCTTGACCACGCCCTTATGTCACGTCACGAGGTTCTTATAGTTGTTGTTTCGCCAAAGGCAAGACAATTTCTGTTGAATATATATCAGCGTCTACACGCCTATAACTTTACCTGTACTTCTTTACGGATGTAAGTGGTTGTATATCGCTATATATATATGTATATGCTTATATGTGTGTTATATATGTGAGCCCATGTGTATAAATATACATTTCTGCACATGCATCTATATGTATATTGATGTATTCTTCGCATATGTTCGTATATGTATAACAATGTGTATATGCATATCTGTGCAAAGCAATATATATATATATATATATATACATGTATGTATGTGTGCATGTATATATGTGTGTATGTATATGTGTCTGTCTGTGCGTGCCTCTGTGTGTGTGTGAGTGTGTGTGTATGTGGTGTACGTGCAAGAGTGCTAAATATCGATACCAAATTATATAAAAAAAACAAAGCCTAAACGTTTAGTAATCTTGAAGTCCTTTTAACGTTTCTGAAACAAGTCATTCATCATATTTTTTCACTTTATTACAAACGCTCACGTATGTATTCTAATTGCTGTTGGGTAGACTCGTTTGTGCGTTTTGAATTTTCTGACCCCTGGGTCGCAGCCTTCAGATATTTCAACCAGACTTTTTGCTTCGCCTTTCATTTGATATACATACATACATACAAGACAAAAGACCGAGAGAGAGAGAGAGAGAGAGAGGGGGGGGAGAGGGAGAAAGAGAGAGGTAGAGAGGGAGGAGAGATAGAGAAAAAGTTGGGAAATGTAAGGTCACAATAACCAGATCTGATCTGACTACTTTCCCATGCAGCCTCTGCAGTCGTATTTGTTTGTCTCGAATCGGACATATTCAGACATCAGCATGCCTGCAACGGATGTCGCCTTTCCCCGCTGTAAATCTACTCACGAAGCCTATATGTATATATATGTATGTGTGTGTGTATATATATATATTTACATATGTATATATATATGTGTATATCTATATATATATGTGTGTGTGTGTGTGTGTGTGTGTGTGTGTGTGTGTATCTGTGTGTGTGCATTTGATACTTCTGATATTTGATGTTTTATAATGGGTCATACTGTGGCATTGATGCTCCACCAAAAACCATATCTAGAGTAACTAGCATGTAATCAAATGAATTTCGTCATATTGGATTCCGATGATCGGTAGCAAGAAATTTTGATATGTTAACATGTGTTCCAACTGTAATAATTATTTATGTACACACACACACACACACACACACACACACAAAGACACAAGTTTTTGCTTGTATAGCTTATGTGCTGTAAGCATTAATTAAGGGCGTTTCAGTGGTGGATGAGTGTGGGACTGAAGAGCGGAAATAGCTGCGAAATATCTGTCACTGTCTTTCACTCCGGTGCGATTTCGTTTCGTGTACATTTGAGGTATTCTGTGTTTTTAAACACAATCCATCTTTAAAGGGGTCTCACCTGGACGGATTACCGCAGGTTGACACCGTTTAACAACGCATATATATAT
>NC_068987.1:904770-909645 GCF_001194135.2 Octopus bimaculoides
TATATATATATATAATATATATGTGTGTGCGTGTGCGTGTGCGTGTGTGTGTACCACATACATTTCACCCTTTAAATAGCGTAGCTTCTTGGCCATAGTTCCAACAAGTGGCGATGATAGGATATGCTAGATTCGAAACCGTTATCATTCGACAGATTGTATACATATGTCACCTTATTGTCCAGGTCAATAAACTTCAATACTATTGATTACTCGAATTCTTCATCTTCTTACACCGATACTAACTTATTCATTTCTTCTACACTTATTATCTTCGATCGTATATCTTCAAGAAGCTTCCAGTCCATATCACACTCGCTCTCATTTCTGCATTTATCTTACTCCATTGCTATTCTCTGACAATCGATATAGGTATCAGTATATCTTTATAAAATATTCCATCTGATAATGTACACATTCTAACGGGGTATACTCTACTTACTGTCGTCGTTGTTTTACTACTGTCATGGTTTATCCCCCGTGTAATCCCTGATGCATGAGAGGGTATAAAATGGGTATCCCAGCTTGATCATACCATCAATTTTAGGATATGTAGATCTACATTATATCACACGTTCTGTCCAAATGTAAGACAGAAGGATATGATTTGAGGAAACCCTCGCTGCTATTTCTAGCTGATGATAAACGCTGTATAATGTTATTCCGAAAGGTTCTACTTTAGTGTGGTATTATCAACTGTCCCATTTCATGTGGCATTAATAGCTGCCCCAATTTAATTTAGTAGTAGTAGTAGTCTCGACGTAAACTACGCGAACCAATAACATGTTGGTTGGAGTTATATTTGGAAGCCAATGAGATTGATTATCTGGGAAGAGTATGCCCTCATCAGGATTGACTTATATTTGAATGAAATAGTTTCTGTCAGAGAGAAAGTTGGAAGACGGTTTGATACTTGGCCATGGAGATTCAATGAAGAACATCATAAGCGAATCAACTATATACAGTTCTAGGTTGAGGGGAAGGGTTAGGAAAAAAACTTTTCAGTCAGTGGTATTGTGTATGTCGTCACAGATATTAGTAATGGCATTGATGGATACACATATACGTATATACATATATACATACATAGAAACACGCATATGTAAGTGTGTTTATCTATATATGGCTATGTAGTATGTTTGAACTCACCTTATATCTTTACAGAAGACATTTTTTCACAAAAACAGTTTAAAAAGAAAGGAAATTAAGGTTATTGGTCAAAGAATTGGGTAAATGTTTTGTGGTTGGAAGAAGGGAGAGGATGATACAGTAAGGCTCGAACGAGAGAGAGAGAGAGAGTGAGAGAGAGGAGTAAAGAGGGAGAGCGGGAGAGCGGGAGAGAGAGAGAGAGATTAAGTATCAAAGATAATCTTACCAACTCTTTGAGCAATAACCATTGTTTCCTTCCTATTTAAACATCTCTGTTGTACGGGTTTTCGGTGAGTTTATTGTTTATTGTTTATTCTCTGGTTGAATAAAACTTTAAAGGCGAAACTTCAGATCACAATCGAATTAATATTTTCAATAAATTCTACTCTATTAAATGTATAAACTCCCTCCATCAGCAAATGTTTTATTGTAATTCAATAAGTTAATCAACAATACCAAATAATACATTTGTGCGTGTGTATGTGTTGAGAGAGAGAGAGAGAGAGAGAGAGAGAGAGAGAGAGAGAGAGAGAGAGAGAGAGAGAAAGAGAGAGAGAGAGAGAGAGAGAGAGAGAGAGAGAATGAGAAAGAGAAAGAAAATGGTCACTTCAGAGCCACTCATGTCTAAGCAGAAGATTGAGCGACTAGGTGACTTTGAACATGTCTCTAACTTTGAAACGTTCCTTTGAGAGAATGGTTCGCCCTTGAAATGTTCCTCTGTAGCAGACGGAAGAAATAGCAAGAACTAATTGAATCATTATTTATTTGGCGCAACTGATGCCATGGATGTTTCAACATATTCCCGACAGTTTATTAGATTTAATATGAACAAACAATCCCCATTTGATTTAGTAATCATTAGTTTTAAAGAAGGCTTCACGAGAAAGTAGCAGAGCACATTCAGTGGCGTTGAGATTCTATAAACGCTAAAATATTCTTAATGACATGAATATTGTTAATAAAGATCAAATAAATTCTTTCCCTCCTCTCTCTCCCTGTATGCATGTGCGCGCGCGCGTACGTATGAATGCGCGCGTGTACAATTACAAGATTGTTTATTGCAGTAGTAGTACAGCGATAGTGAAGGGTGGTTAAGAGAAACGGGATAATCAACCAAGAGCTAAAAGTTCAGTGGTTCGTTTCCCAGTCATCGGTTCTGTCTTTACAGTCGCGGTAAGTACACTTCAATCACTTGTATTTATAATGGTTTAATCACAGAAGGAAGAACAACCGTTGTTACCATACGCAAGTCTTCAGAAACATAAGGACATAAAAGCGAGACCTATTCCCACATGGGACACTTGACACAATCTTTTCAATCGGGCGTTTTTTGCTAAAGACACTCAAGAATCCTTTTTTCTATATGCATACATACATACATACATACATACATACAGACAGACATGCTAACTCATGTGTATGTCTCTGTGTGTAATTTCCAACACCAGACAACCTCATGGCTAAAGATCTTCACAATTGTTCAAGCGTGCCACATGGATGTGTTGGTGCTTGTCTCCATTTTGGATGAGCATGCACAAATTTATCAGACAGAACGGGATAACGAGCGTTCTCGCATGTGATACTTAAGGAACTAATCAATCTATGGTGAGTGCAATTTCTAACAAAATCCCAAGGGAGATAACAAGATATCTTTATAAGTTACCTCCTGTGATTTGTGTATTTATTCCGAAATCACGTTCAGTCTTGTGTATAATGGAGTATTCCCATCCAAAATGGAGATAAATATCACGATTTCGAAGTGGCTCGCTTGAACAACTCTGAATATCTCTTCACATAAAATAATTGGTTGTCATGTAATCTCACAAATAATGTATGTATGTGAATACATGCATACGTACGTACATACATAAATGCATATATATATATATATATATATATATATATATATATATATATATATATATAAATATTCTCAAGTTTCACAGGTCCCACTCCCGAACTATACGGTCGTAATATTGACTACTGTATCGGTGCGACCTCACTCTCCCGCGAACATCTAGACTCCTTCCTCTCTTTTGTCAAATCTTTCCATCCTGCCCTCCACTTCTCCTGCACTATCTCTGCCACCTCTCTCTCCTTTCTACACATTTCGGTCAGCATTAATCACTCCACTCTCACCACCTCCATCTTCTACAAACACACAGACTCACACACATGCCTCAACTTCTTCTCCTCCCACCCTAAACACACCAAGCTTTCAATCCTCTGCCCTTGTCCATACACCGGGCAAACGGGATGCCGCTAGGCTGACCGGTTCGCGGAACACCTCCGAGATATCCGACCTTGGCGGAATTTGAACTCAGAACGTAAAGACAGACGAAATACCGCTAAGCATTTCACCCGGCGTGCCTGATCGCCGCCTTATGACGCGACACAATAATAGAAAGCACTTTCTTTGCATGAATTAAATATAGTCCCTATTGGATTGCTAGAGAAACACGACGAACTCTTCTTGTTGACATTCATACATGTATTACTGGAAACTGCGTTTCAAAGAATGTCATTGGTAATTGGCTACTCAGAATCACTGGTGGCTAAGGACTCACTCATCAACTTGCTGCTCAGACGATGACCTTACAATACTTTTTGGCCCGTTTTATCATCTAGTGATACTCACAGCTTCATGCCATCCTTACAAACTAAATTCCCTGCTCTACTTCTACCCGTTGCTTTGCTTCTACCCTTTTGACATCGAATTCTGCCCAATTTATATCTTCAAATGTTATTATCTTCAAAATCGGTTCAATATCGCCTACTCATTTCTATTTTTTTTTTAAAATTTCAATTCGTTGTGAGGTCATATTTGCTTTTGTTCGTTTCAGGAACGATATATAAAGCATTTCTGATGAATGGTCAATGGGAAGAACTATTAGAAATAGTCTAATTTCCAATACTTTATCATTTCTGATGGAAATGCATTGCAGTTTGTTATACAACATTTAGCATTTCCAGTTCAAATTCTGTCTCCTATTACCGGGATGACCAGCCTTAAATGACCACCTGTCGGAGGAGATGATAGGTTTATTGGTACAATATCTCGGTCGCGGTAATATGCATGTGAAGAGAAGCCTGCACTGAAAGAGGTGGGCATCAAGAGACAATAAGAGTCTCGTATTGAATGAAACTAAAAGACAAGGGTAGAGAAGTGCTCTGTAAAGAATGTCCCCCACGAGATATAGGTGCTGTTCCTTTCTCTGACCATAAGAAATATATTACTGAAGGTAGCAGTCATATACTAGGATCAATCACATCGGCTGCTGCTTCTCAGCAAAACGTGGAATTTTACCAAAATAAGAAAGTATTACGTTAAGCATTCAAACTTTTGGTCATTGAATGTATAGTATAGAGCTGTGAAAACCTCGCCGAATACTGGAGTTGGTGCTTACTCTGTGAAGGGTGACGAGGATACGTAAAGCTGAAATCCTGAAGACCTCTTACCTGTGAATAAAATACAGATTACAACGAGAAGCAGACACCTGTTTAATATATTTCATGTCGATGCTTAATTCACAACAGCACTACAGGACAAAGTCGAACAACATATTTATTAAATATGAATAACGTTTATTAACGGATGCAATATTGCAATACAGAACCACATTCTATCGAGTTCTTTCTTTCTTTTTCTCTCTCTCGTTCTCTCTCTTTCCTTCTAAATTTATATGTATGTGTACATGTATATATATATATATATATATATGCATA
>NC_068987.1:909788-918818 GCF_001194135.2 Octopus bimaculoides
ATATATATATATATATATATATATATACACACATATATATACATGTATATACACACATATACTTACAGGCAGTTATATAATCAATGTTATATTTAAGTCAATGAATAATTCACATTACACGCACACACACACAAACACATACATATATACTTACATATGTATGCATATTTATATATATGTATATGTGCATGTATGTTTATGTATGTATGTATGTATGTGTGCATGTGTGTGTGTGTGTGTGTGTGTGTGTATTGTTGATGCCATAACAATTCATAACCTTTCGAGATTTTGTGGAACAATTCATTCTTACAATAGGTTCTCTATAAATAATCCCATGCAGATATTGAACAGCCTCCAACTTTTTCTGTCGAAAAGGGTTTTTAATTCCAATATTTCCATGCTATTATCTATAGCTTTATACGTACACCAAGAACCAATCCCATGTAAAACTTATACTTACTTACTTGTATATATGGAAGTAGAAACAGCGAAACGACAGGTGTAAAGAATATACTTATATGAAAAGTTGCGTATACAATTTGCATAATGTAATAAGATATCTTTACAGCTGTTTCGCATGATCGATGACTTCAAGATATAATAATGAATATTATGCAATAATTACGTCATTCTGATGACCACACTTTCTCGCAAACTCTATATCATTTTATGCTACAAGCCCATGTGAAAGTCTTGAATAGACCTAAGAAAACCACAAAACAATATAATCCACCATAAATCCGCGGAACACGACAGTTTTGTAGAATGCCAAAGAATAGTAAAACGCCCTTGTTCGTAGGTTCCAACAGAAACTGTAGCCATGAAAGTCGACGAATAAACTTGCTTTTATAAATAAAAATTGTATGTGGAGTGGAGTCGCATCAGTTGAATACAATTGTTTTTGGAGATTCCAACTTTACCAATCGTCACAATTGCAGCGAAATGAGATGATTTTTAGTGTCCAACTGTCGTCACAAAAGCAGCAGAATAGAATTCATTTTGTACATTCAATCAGTAAATATATTCAAAAATACAGCTGAATATAATTGCCTTTTTAGAGTTCGATTTAAACTGTATACGCGAAATCAGAAGCATAGAATTATTTCGTAGATTCCAAGAGTAACTCGAGTTGTAAAGGCAACAGAATGCAAGTGTTGTTTGTGGATTGCAAACGTATCTGTAGCAACAAATACAGAAAAATACAAATAGTTTTGTAGATTGAAACCATAGCTGCAAAAGGCACAGAACACAATGTTTTCGTAGTTTACAATTATAAATGCAACAGAATAAAGTTGTTTGTAAAATGCCACCGTAATCAGAAAAGCAGCCGACTAAGAATGCTTTAGCAGATTCCCAATGTTGCGCGGTTTAGAAAAGCAGAAAAATACAAATCGTTTTTCAGATTTAAACCACAACTGAAGATGCAAACGCAGCAGAGTCCATTTGTCTTTGTAGACTGTAACTATAGCAACAATAGTAGTCGATTACAAATAATTTTGGACATTCTAAAGAAAATATATTCAGAAATGTGGAACAATGCAATTGTCATTGCACATTCAAATGTGCAGTAAAAAGATTTCCAATACAATTGTTATTGTAGATTCCAACTGTGACAGGAATCAAAAATTCAGCAAAAAAGAATTGTTTTGTAGACTCCAGTTGTAGTCACAAAAATGGGAGAAGAGTAGTATTTTGTAAATTTTAGTTGTAGCAAAAAAAAAAAAAACCCAGAAAACAAAAAAAACAGCAAGTTACAATTCTTTTTCTACGTTCTGCGAGGGAATATAGTCACAAGTATAGTAGAAATTAATTCTTTGTGTAAATTACTAGTATAATAATAGTTGCAAAAGTAGAATGCAATTGTTTTTTATAGTCACCAAATGAAAATATATTCATAAATGTAGCAGTATAGAATCGTTTTTGTTTTTGTATCCGAAATGTAGTCGCAACAGCAGAGGAAAACAATTGTTTCCGTAGATACAAATGAAAATGCAGACACAAAAGTAGAAAATACAATCCTTTTTGTAGATTCCAAATGCAAAAGCATTCATAAATGAGTGCAATGAAATGTTCTTGTAAATTCCAAATAGAAATGCATTAAAAAATGATACAATTGTTTTTGTAAATCACAAATGCAAACGTGCCATAGAAGTTGTAGAAAATAATTTTTATTAGAAATTCCAAAAATATATTCATTCACAAAACGAGCAGAATACAGTTGTTTTGTAGATTACAAATGTACTCGCAAAGGCAGAAAAAACAGTTGTTTTAGTAGATACGAAATGTGAATGCATTCACAAATATAGCAGAGTACAATTTATTTTGTAGATTCCAAATGTAATCGCGAAATCAGAGGAATACACCTGTTTCTGCAAATTACAAATCAAAATGTAGTTACATAATTCGTAGAATACAAAAGTGTTTGTAGAGTCCAAATGTAAAAGTATTCGTAAAAGGAATTGAATTGTCTTTGAAGTTTCCATGTAAATTGCATTCATTACAAAGCGGAATAAAATTGTTTTTGTATTTTTCAAATATAAATACATTCATAAAAACAGAAGGACAAAATTAATTTTGTATTATCCAAATGAAAATGCATTTAGAGAAGTAGCAGAACACAACTGATTTTGTAAATTTCAAGCATTCACATAAGTAGCAGAATACCATCGCGTTTTGTAGTCTCTAGATGCAGTCCCAAATGCCAAAGAATGCAAATGGTCTTGCAGTTTACAAAAATAGTTGCGCATTCACGACAGTTATAGAATGCAATTGATTCTGTAGATTCCAGATGTAAATGCATTCACAAATGGAGCAGAATGGAAATACGTTGGCGGTTTTACATATATTATCTCAAAAGCAGATGAATACATTTGTTGGGGTATTTTCCAAAGTTAAAAGTGTCCACAAAACTAGTAGAGTAAACTTTATTTGTACATTTCGAATGCAGTCGCAAAAGTAGAGTAATTGAATTGCTTTTGTGCATTCAAAATTGAAATGCATTCACACAATTAAGAGAATACAATTGCTTTTGTAGATACTAAACGTAAAGGCATTCACAAATACAGCAGAATACAATTGCTGTAGATTCCAAATATAAATGAATTCAAAAAAGAACGGAATACAATTGGTTTTGTAAGTTCCAAATGTTAATGCATTCACAAAATTAGCAGAATGCCATTGTTTTTGAAGATTCCAAAACTAATTGCATTTGCAAAAGGTGCACTAGGGCAATTGTTTGTGTCTAATCCAAACGTAGATGCTTTCATATATACAACGGAAAAATAATTTTTTGCACATGACAGACCCAAACGCATTCAAAAAATTAACTGAGTACTGTTGTTTTCGGAGATTCCAACAGCAAATGCATTCATATAACAGTTTTGGAAGATTCCAAATATAGTTACATCCACAGAAGTAGCAAATTTTTATGTAGATTCTAAATAAAATGCATTCACAAACGGAGTAGAATACCATTCTTTTAGACTACAGATAGATACATGTTCACGAAAGCAGCAGAATGGAATTGATTTTTTTTTGTAATATTCCAAACGTAAATGCATTCATAATATTCGGAGAATACAAATATCTGTGTAAATTTCAATATGAATGCTTTCAGGGATGTCGTAGAATAAAACTGTATTTGTAGATTCCAAATAAAAATACGTTTTCAAATGTAGGAGAATACAATTGTTTTGTAGAGACCAAAAGTAAATGTATTCATAGAAGCAGAAGAATACGACCGTTTTTTGCAGAATCTAAATATAAATGCATTCACAAAAGAAGCGAAATAGACTTGTTTTGCAGGTTCCACAACTTTTCGCAAAAGCAGAGGATTACATTACAATTGCTTGCGCAGATTTAAAATATAAATATATGGTTACACAGAAGTAGTAGAATATTCCATATATAAATGCATTAGCAAGTGTAGCAGAAAACAATTGTGTTTGTAGATTCCAAATTAAATGCTTTCACAGTTTTGAATTGTAAATGCATTAGAGATAGGAACTGAATACAATTGTTTTAGCAGATACCGAATGTAGATGCATTCACAGAAGTTAAATATATGGAATACACACACACACACACACACACACACACACACACACACACACACACACACACACACACACACATATATACATATATATATATATATAAAATAACAATGCATTCAGAGAAACAGTGGTACACAATTGCGTTTGCAGGCGGCAAATGGGAATGCATTCTTAAAAGAAGCAGAATACAATTGTATTATATATTTTCCAAATGTAAAAGCATGCATAAACGTAGTAGAGTGTAACAGTTCCCGTAGATTTCGATAGTTAATGCATTCAGAACATAAGTAGAATATAAGTTTGGTTTTGCAGATTCCAAATCTAAATACATTTAAAAAATGCTAGAATGCAATAGGTTTTGTAGATTCCAAATATACATGAACTCGCAAATGTAGCAGAATACAAATGTTTTTTTAGTTTCCAAATAAAAGTATTCATGGATTTTCAGAATACAATTTCACTTAGATTCCGTGTGTAGTGGCAGAAACCAAACACATGAAAATACAAATACATTCACAAAAGTAGCAGAATAGAATTATTTGTACAGATTACAAACGTAGTCGCATAAGCGGAAGAATGCTGTTGTTTTTCTACACTACAAGTATAAAAGCATTCATTAAAGTAACGAAATACACTTGTTTTGCTACACATCAAATGAAAATACATTTGCAAAAGAAGGAGAATACAATTGTCTTAATAGATTCTAAATCTAAATTCAGACATAAGGATAGCATAATACAATTGTTTTGGTAGATTTGCTACATAAATACATTCACAAAAGGAGAAGTAGAAGTCATGTTTTTCTAACTTCCAAATGCAGTTACAAAAGCAGGAGATTGGAACTGTTTTAGCAGAAACTAAATCTTAACGCATTCAAACAAATAGCAGGTTATTTCTGTTTTTGTAGAGCCAAATGTAAATTCATTCACGAAAGTTGCAGAATAAAATTCTTTGTAGATTACAAATATAAATACATTCACATTATTAACTGAACAGAATTGTGGTTCTATATTCCTTTGTAAACAATTGCTTTTGTAGATTCCAAATAATGTATACCTCAACGTAAGAGGATAGAATTGTCTTCGTAGATTCCAATCAGAAATGCGTTCAGAGAAGTTTTCCAAATGTAAAATGTTTTCATAAATGTAGCAGAACAGAATTGTATTCTAGCACCAAATCTAACCGCAAATGTTGTGGAATAAAATTATTTTCTTGTAGATTTCAAATATAAATGCATTCACAAAAGTAGTAGAAAAATGTTTTTATAAATTCCAAATGTAAATGAAATTGATAAATGTAATAGAATAGAACTGGTTTTGTAGCTTCCAAATGTAGTCGCAAAAGCAGAATAATACTTTTCAACTTGAAGATTACAAAAGTTTATTTGCATTCACAATTCTAGCAGAATAGAATTGTTATTTTTTAGATTCCAAATAAAAATGTCTTAAAGATGCATCAGACTACGTTAGATTTTGTATATTCCAAATATAAATCTTTTCATAGAATTAGAGGAAAACAAGTAGCTTTTTAGATTCCAGATATAGATACATTAACAAAAGTAGTAGAATGCATTTGTTTTTGTATTTACCAAGTGTAAATGCATGAGTAAAAGTAACAGAATACAATCGTTTGTTGTAGATTCCAAACTTAAAATCATTGACAAAATGGGCGGAGTACAACGTTTTTTTGTAGATTCGAAATAAAAAAACACTGACAAAACGGGTAGGATTCATACGTATTTGTAGATTTCGACTGTAGTTTCAAAAGCAGAATAATAAGTGAGGTTAGTAGATTCTAAATGTGTTTGTAAATCCAAATGTAATTGCTTCGTAACTATTGTAGAATACAATTGATTTTATAGATTCCATATTTAAATGCATTCACAAAACTACGAGCGTAAATATTTTAGAAAAAATTCGAAATGTTATCGCAAAAGATATCATAATTTCTTTAGTAGATCCCAAACCAAAATGCATTCACAAAAGTAGTTTAATACATATGCTTTTGAGATTTCAATAATCTCCATTCATAAAAATAGAATACAGTTGGTGTTGCAGGCCCCAATTAGAATGACATTCATAGGATGCAGTTATTTCTGTAGATTCCAGATGTGAATGGATTCATAAAAGTAGCAGAATGCACTTGTTCTTGCAGACTCAAAGTGTAAAGAAATTCATGAACGTTGCAGAATACAATTGTTTTTGTAGATACCAAATGTAACTACAAAAAATGAGAAGAATACAATTGTGTTTGTAAGCTCTACAAGCAAAATACATTTGCGAAAGCAGCACAATGCTATATTTGCTTTTGTAGTTTCCTCTTGCAAATGTATCACAAACATCCCAGATTGCAATTGCTCTTGTAGATTCCACATATAAATGATCGCAAATGCAGCAGATTACAATAGTTTTCCTAGATTTCAACTGTAGCTGCGGTAACAAATATTTTGTGCTTTTGGATTTCAAATGCAGCACAATAAACTTGTTTTTGGAGATAAGAAATATCACCAAATCCATCAATGCAACAGGGTACAATTGCAATAGTAGATTCCCGATGTAACTCAATTTACGAATGTAGCAAAGTATAAATATTTTCCCCCCAGATTCCAACTATAATTGCGATGACGATCGTTGCAAACTACGAGAGTTTTTTTTATGAATTCCAAACGTAGATTCCAAATATGAGTTCAGAAATGTAGCTGTGTACAAATTCTTTTATAGAATCTCACTGTAACTGCAGATATTTATGCTGAAGAATACAGCTGTTTATTTAGATTTCCTGTGTAGTTACAGCAGAAAACAATTGTTGATGTAGATTCCATAGGTAAATGAGTTCATAAAAGTAGCAGAACACAAATGTTTTTGTAGACTCAAACCTGTAGTCACAGAAGCCGTAGTAGAACACACTTGTACTTATAGTAGAATAGAATTATTTTCGCAGCTTCCAACTGTATCCGTAGTTTAAAGAAAAGCAGTAGAATGCAATTGTTTTTTGTTGATTCCAACTGTAGTAATAGAAGCAGCATCAGAATAGAATTGCTTTGGGGGAATCCATTCTGTAAGTGTAACCGCAGATTCAGCTGAATCACTCTTGTTTTTATTTGTTTATAAATGCAAATAAAGTCACAAAGCAGCAGAATGTTTTTGTAGATTGCAAATGTAACACTCTTTACAAATGCTGTAGATTGCAAATGGTTTTTACCATTTCAAATTCTAAATCTACCGGTAGTCACAAACGGAGGATGATACAACAGTTTTTTTTTATATGTATTACTAACAACCAGATATATTTATTCTTGTAGATTCTAAATAAATTATGTACCAAGTATCGCAGCAGAATACAAATGTTTTTGTAGAATCCAACAGTATTAATAGTCGGAATCTTATGTTTCTATCGCATGGACTCCTACACAATTTTGACTGCGAGCAGGCACCTTTCCATATACACCTGATTGAACTCAGAAGCCAACAAAAAAGAAACGAGAACACCTTACATTTAATCAAATAGCAATTTCTATTAAACGACACAAACACCATCGTCGAAAGATTGTTACTTCCATTCCTTCTGCACTCCGATATTCTTTTACATTCTTCATCTTCTCTCTATTCCTTCCTGCTCGGCCATTTCTTTCTCTTTACTACGCAAACTCCACAAACTTCCCAACTGCATCGCTCCTATGACCAAATGAACGTCTTCTACCAAGAACTGTAGACATAGGCTTGAAAAGCGGGAGTAATTAAGTCTGATGACAGCATGTTAGACAAAGCTTTGAACGTGCGTGCATGTGTGTGTGTGTGTGTGTAGGGGGTGTGCATGTGTAAAATCTTAAGAAATCCAGTTCTACGACAGCGTCATGTTAGTAAGTGCCTCGGTAGGATCCACCCATGCAGACATAGGCGTCACCCAAGACAACATGCACCTTACCTCTTGTCTACAATGGAAATCCAGCGGTGGACCCACACGGCACCAACTACCCATCCACCTTACGTAGCAAAATCTCTTCTCT
The DNA here is from genome assembly GCF_001194135.2 of Octopus bimaculoides. Lineage (NCBI taxonomy): Eukaryota > Metazoa > Mollusca > Cephalopoda > Octopoda > Octopodidae > Octopus > Octopus bimaculoides. The sequence goes on from NC_068987.1 coordinate 917,850, forward strand.
TTCTCTGCCCCACCCTTTGTTTCCATCATGTCTTTAGAAATGCAACTCCCTGGGAAAACTGCTCTCGCTGCGCGTAGAATATATCTGGGAGTGATTTGAGTTGAGTGCCCTCGCTGTTATGGACGTCCCTTTTATTCGGGTTCACCACAGAAAATAACATCTGACGCATTGTAATCATCACCACCATCATCACCACCATCATCATCATCATCATCATCACCACCATCATCACCACCACCACCATCATCATCATCATCATCATCATCATCATCATCATCATCATCATCATCAACTTGGTCGTCGTCGACGTCATCATCGTCATCATTATCGTCATCATCTTCGTCACTGTTACCATCATTATGATCATTATCACCATCATCATCATCAGCAGCAGTAGTAAAAATAGAAACAGCAAAAGCAGCAGCAGCACCCCCCACTATTACTACCACTAACTAGAGAAGATCACTGCTACCACCACCACCACCACTACAAACATCATCACAACCACTAAACCACCACCACCACCACTGCGACCAGCAACACGACCACCACCACTATCACCATCATCTCTATCATCAACATATATTCAATAATGTCCCTCCCACTACTGCCATCACCGTTATACATTGTATGCTGTGATGGTCAGCCATCGACCGTCTGTTCCTCCCCCCTCACTACCCCCACCACTCCGTGTCCAGGCCGAAAGCCAACCTAATCTCATCAAATTAGTATTGTGTATTTGCCATAGACACTAAGACAAACATATAGATGTCACATTGTATAAACACACACCATACATACATACATACCTATATAATTGCAGACACATACACATATATACATTACACACACATATATCTATCTATCTATTAATCTATCTATCTATGTATCTATCTATCTATCTATCTATCTATCTATCTATCTATCTATCTATCTATCTATATGTTTGTGTATATATAAATATATATA
>NC_068987.1:918907-920928 GCF_001194135.2 Octopus bimaculoides
ATATATATATATATATATACACCACCCTATCTCAGTCTTCTTCACTATCCCTCTTTGTAGAGGTGTGTGTGTGTGTGTGTGTGTGTGTGTGTGTGTGTGTGTGTGTGTAGGTTTAACCCAGGGCTAGCAGTCGGTCAGCATGTTCTGCAACACCAACGAAGGAGAGAAAGGAATATATACATGCACACATATATACACATATACGTACATACAGACATGCGCACATACATTACGTATACAGGAACACACGTACACGCACACACGTATGTATATTCACACATACATCTCTATAAACATATATGTACATGCATAAAAGGCGAGCGAGCAGAATAGCTAGGCTAACGGACAAAATGTTTAGCGGAATTTCAACAATTTTTGCGGTCCGAGTTTAAATTCTTTGCATTTGAATCTTTTGTGGTCGATATAATAGGGACAAGTTGAACACTGGCGGTCAAGTGATCGACTTATCCCTTTTTCCGGAATTTGCTGGCCTTGTGCCAAAATTCGGAACCAATATAACATATTGCATAATAAGTAATATGAGAATAACATTAACAACAATTTAAGCGAAGTTACTTCTCTAAACGATTGAAGCCCTTAATTTACAGGTTCATAAAAATGTTCGAAAGGTTACTTGTAAAATGCTTGCAGCCAAATATGCTAAAAATAAAACCCTAAACTTTTAATGATATATAAAATATTTCAAGGCCGGACTATTTTCAAGCCGCTTTATCATCAAATCATTAACATTTTACATAAACCCCTAATTAATACTTATAAACACCAGGCTGTTAGATTGATAGAATGAGTAAGGTATCAGATAAAATGTATTGTGGGCTTTCGTTCGGAATTTAAGTCGCTTCCAAGTGGACTTAAGTTTTTCTCACTGTAAAATCGATAACGTAAGGTTTTCGTTAAATAGTGAAATCGCATTTATTGGCAACACCGATCTTGTGTCTGCTTGAAAAACATCTCTCTCTCTCTCTCTCTCTCTCTCTCTCTCTCTCTCTCTATATATATATATATATATATATATATATATATATATATATATATATACATAAACGTGAAAATATGATCATCAGACGCACATTTGTGTAGACCTACAAACACATGTATACACTCACACGCACGCACACACACGCGTGTTCATGGTCACGTGCACATGTACACATCCATACATGTTAGGTGCGTGTGTCATTTAATTTCCATTGATTAAAATATAACGCTGCATTTTACAGGGCAACATAAACACAAATAGATAAACGACATGCATCTTCGCACACATACACACATCTTGATGTTTACAATATTTTAAGCAAACACGAACATGTATATTATAACTTTTTAATCTGAAACTTTTCCAACTAAATATGTTTGCATGTGTATGTATGTATATATGTATGTATGTATGAATGTATGTATGTATGTATGTATGTATGTATGTGTGTATGTATGTATCTATCTGTCTGTCTGTCTGTCTCTGTCTCTCTGTCCCTCAATTCTCCCTCTCTCTCCCTCTATCTCTCTCTCTATACACACACACACACACACACACACACACACACACACACACACATATATATATATATATATATATAGATATATATATATATATAGATAGATAGATAGATAAACAGATAGATAGATATAAACCGATGTATTTATTGCTGTCTTTAAAATAGGGACGGATCCACCTACACAAGCACAATGACATTCACGCACACACATATATGTGTCTTTGCACATATACACCTCTGCACATGCGTACTCGGACATGCACACATATTTATTCACGTGCGCATATGTAAACGTATACGTATATGTAATTGGGTACAGTCATATTTACACTCATAAACACACTTGTATTGAATATGCACGTGTGTGTGTGTGTATGTGTCAGTGTGTGTGTATGTGTGTGCGTGTGTGTGAGGCAATAAAAAAGCAGCAGCAGCAGGTAATAAACAGGAACTATGCATTTACATATATACGTGTATATATTACAGATTTTACATATGTAT
>NC_068987.1:921076-921735 GCF_001194135.2 Octopus bimaculoides
TATAAATATATATATATACATACATATGTATGTATAGGTGAAGACTTATATATATATACGCATATGTGTGCGTATATATATGTCAGTATATATATTTTGGGTGGCAAGCAAAATGAAATATACTAGGTGGCGCAAGAGACACTACCCAGGTTTTGGTAGAGAGAGAGAGAGAGAGAGAGAGAGAGAGAGAGAGACATACAATGATGTATAATAAAATGATATATTCGCGCATGTGTATATATATATATACACAAATACTTCTAAATACATTTATTCGCATATACGTGTATACACTTTCGTACACTCACACACATGTACGTTCTTACATATACACACATATACAAATAGCCATACATACATTTGGTCACACACACATATATACGCAATATGCCACATACGCACCACAATTAGCAACTGATACAGAAGCACATATAGTCCCAAAGACAATTAAATTTACATACACACAGCTTTATACACACATACACCTCATTGCATAAACACTTTGTCAGAAATACATATATAAATACAGTTAGACGCACGCTCACACACACACACACACACACACACACACACACACACACACACACACAGACACACACCGCTAGAGTTCATGAAGAAAGAGAAATAAGGATTCGCTCTCAGAGTGGAATTGAGTCGAC
>NC_068987.1:921745-922082 GCF_001194135.2 Octopus bimaculoides
TATGGAGCTATCCAAGCATAAAAATTTACAACTCCATAAATGTGCACAACTATACAGATATACATCTGTAGAGATGCAGCTGTAGATGTTATACGAGTATAGAACTCCACTGATATACTATAACTATAGAGATATACAAATATAGCACAAGTTTCTGTTGGATAAACCGAGTTACGCACGGAGAAGACAGGATTATTAACTTGGAACGATTTGCCAGGATTCTGAGATATAAAATGTAAGTGTATACCTCCTACTACTCACAGTTGTGGTTACATCGCTCTGCCTTCAGGTTCCGCCCTCCCATACATACATATACATACATATATATATGTATATA
>NC_068987.1:922092-922254 GCF_001194135.2 Octopus bimaculoides
TATATATATATATATACACACATATATGTAGACACACACACACCGCCTATTTTTCTTATTATTCCACAAGTTGAGATACCCCATTTCCTGTTCATATATATGTGTGTGAGTGTTTGGATGCGCGTATATATATATATATATATATATATATATATATATATA
>NC_068987.1:922265-922846 GCF_001194135.2 Octopus bimaculoides
ATACACACACACACATATATGTACGTATGTATGAGCGTGTGCATGTGTGTGTGTGTGTGTATGCACGCTTCTATTTATCTATCTATCTATCTATCTATCTATCTATCTATCTATCTATCTACCTACCTAACTGCCTATCTATATATCTATCTATCTATCTGCCTCTCTATCTGTCTATCTATCTACACATCTATCTATCTAAACTTTCTACTCCTTTCCCTCTTCCTTCACTCTCTCTCTCTCACACACAATGCCTCTTTCTTCCACTTCATCGCTCCAACTCCTAGCTGTTTCTTTTTTCTTGTTCCTTTGTTTCTTTCTCTCTCTCTGATTCCTTCTCTCTCTCTGATTCCTTCTCTCTCTCTCTCTCTACTTGTCTCTATCCCTTTTTCTGTCTCCGTGCTTTTCTTCTCGAAACTGTCCCTTGAATATAATATATACGACTCTGATACTGTCAATGCAAATTTCATTAATATATATAATATACATACATATATATATATATATATATATATATATATATACACCGATCTTTATATTTATAACTCTGTAAGTGCTACATGTTTATACATCTTTGGTAC
>NC_068987.1:923512-924450 GCF_001194135.2 Octopus bimaculoides
ATATATATATATATATATATATATATACACACATCGTACACACACACACACATATGCACACACAGATGCTCTCTTACACACACGGAGATATATATATGATGATGTCATATATCATTTAGTTGAACATAATGTGTCTTATAAGATCATGTTTGATAGTTTAACGACATATGTGATGTGATATATACAATTACACATATAACGATACATAATATATATAATTACGTTTGAGATGGTACAACGATGTGTTTGATATAATATCTATATTGATGTTTCATTACCTAACGATAACTTTGTTATAAAATACACAATTAAGTTTCGTGCTGTGTCGGCGTGCATTTATGTAATGTATGAGGAGGGAGTATGTTTATGTAATATATGCAGTTACACTAGGTGGTCTGACAGCACGTTTCATGTAATATAGGAAGTTACACTAGATGGTGTGTCAGCATGTTTTATATAATGTACGCAGTTACAATAAGTGATGTGACACTGTGTAGCTTATGTTTTTAATGTAATACACAATAGAATGTAGTTTGTTAGTTTCGCTAGGGCTGCTGAGTCTGTCGCAACATCCGCAGACGCATCGTTCCGTGAAGTTTGTGCAGGATGAAGCTAGCAGCAAGCCAAGTCTCAGTGCATTGCATGTGGAGTCTTAGAGAGACGAGTAAACGGAATCCGGGGCGAACAGGTTAGACAAGTCACAGATATCCACCCACGAACACACCAGTGTGCCAATCAAATCATCTGGGTGGATGGATTTAAAACAGGGTACACAGATTTATGTGTGAGAGAGAATGTATGTGTGTGTGTGTGTGTGTCTACATGTTTCGGAGTAATGTATTAGGATGTCTATCTTCCATCCTCAGACCGTCTATCTCTCTCTCTCTCTCTCTCTCTCTCTCTCTCTCTCTATATATATATATATATATATATATATA
>NC_068987.1:925073-927232 GCF_001194135.2 Octopus bimaculoides
AGAGAGAGAGAGAGAGAGAGAGAGAGAAGAACACATTTCATGATTCGACGTAGAAAATGGCAGTGAAATGTGTTCGTTCAACAAAAATAATGTAAAGAAAACACTCACTCACACACACATGCACACACACAGAGTCTTTTTTGTATTGATAGTAAGGCCAAAGTTGTTGCAGGCGCCAGAGAACAAGTCAACGCTGTGCAGCATGTTGGACTCAGTGGCAGCATTGAGAGCGCAGTCATCGGCGAACAGGAAGTCGTTGACGGTGTCTACTGAAACCTTGGTTTTCGCTTTGCGCCTTCCGAGGTTGAAAACTGAACCGTCGGACCGGTACTTAATGCCGACGCCTCTGTCTGTGTCCCTGAAAGAATCTGTCACCATGGCTGAGAACAAGGTGGGAGCAAGGACACATCCTTGTTTCACTTCGTTGGAGACAAGGAATGGATCAGAGGTCTCTCTGTTGTCCTGTACCCTTGCCAACATGCCATCGTTTAGTTGTCTTGCGATGGTGATGAATTTTCTGGGGCATCCATACTTTGCCAAGATTCTCCAAAGACCTTCTCTACTAACGGTATCAAAGGCCTTGGTCAGGTCGATGTAGGTGGAGTAGAGGTCGACGACGCTCTGCTCCCGACACTTCTCCTGCAGATGTCTAGCGGCAAACACCATGTCGATAGTCCCACGCTCTTTCCGGAAGCCACACTGGCTCTCAGGTAGGAGACCTTGCTCTAGGTGTGCAATGAGGCGGTTGAGAAAAACTCTAGCCAGGATCTTGCCTGTGATGGACAACAGTGAAATTCCACGATGATTGTCGCAGACCTGGTGGTTTCCATTTCGCTTGTAGAAGTGGATGATGGAGGAGTCCCTGAAGTCTTGAGGCCTTGTCTCGTGCATCCAGATGAGATGAAACAACTGGTGATTTTTTCTGGTCAGGGCCATACCGCCTTGTTTGAATTCTTCAGCTGGGATGGAGTCCGGACCAGGTGCTTTGCCACTGGACAGTAGGCGGCATGCTTTCTGAATTTCCTCCAAAGTTGGTTCGACGTCCATTAACTCATCAACAGGGACTTGAGGCAGCCTGTCGATAGCTTCACCATTGATGGTGGAAGGCCTATTCAGGAGGCTGTCGAATATATATATATATATATTTCAAAGTTTCAAAAAGACACGTCACTCAGCAGCTGCCGACAAGATCAGAACGCCTTTGGTACCTTACGTCAGAACCCCTCCCTTCATCTGTGCCAAGCTGCATTGAAATTACCAGAGAATAATAAAGTTCTTTTGAGGAGGTCCAAGCTATAACGTATTTTCTACTTATGTAGTCCAAGTAACCACCAACGATCAAACAAGTTGCGACTTCAAAAGGTAAATCCATGTCGCAACTATTCTAGTGTTAGCCAACCAGGATGACTTACTTGCTCGCTTGAGGAATGAAAACATGAAACTCTGAGTAACAACTCCAGTAGATTTAAAGCCGAATCAATAAGATAATTCGATTCCTTCGAACGCTATTGCGCATTTCCATTTTTTAATTGCAAATTGCGACAGCGAAAAAAAAATAATAAAAAGCCCAAATCGCTCTCTTTAATCTTTCTCTCTTTCTTTCAACTCTCCGTCTCCCCTCCACTTTCCTCTCTGCTCCCCTCTACTTTCCTTCTCCTGTGCCTCTTCCTCACCTGCCTCATTCCTCCCACTCGCCTTACCTCTCGTTCCCTCCCACCTCTTACAGTTCTTCACTCTCTGTCTGTCTCTAGCCTTTTCTATCCACATTAACAGCCACAACCACTTGCAGACATTTAACAATTCCATTCCCAGTCCGCTGGTGATGTTCCACTGCACCCAATGAGCAAATCCATTTCTGCCTCCCAACACAGAAAGAGACAGCAACAGCCGCCGCCGCCCACGGACTTCATGCAGCTCCGATGCGACGATTCTGAAAGACAGGGTGAGAAAAAGACAGGGAGACAAAAGAGAAGGCAGGAGAATACACACACACACACACGCACACTCATACGCACACACACTCATACAAAAACGTCTAAGCGAGTAGATGGATAGACAAGTATAGAAACAGACAGAGATAAAGAAATAGGGAGAGAGAGAGGGCGGGGGGAGATGCATAGATAAATATTTATACCAACATCAACAAGCATTTGTATGTA
>NC_068987.1:928673-929286 GCF_001194135.2 Octopus bimaculoides
ATATATATACATATATATATATATATCGATAGATAGATAGATAGATAGATAGATAGATGGACGTAGAAGCAGAAAGATATATACATATATATAGTGAAAAAGAGAGAAAGAGAAAGACATATGGGTACATACATACCTACATACATACATACGCACACACACACACACACACACACATACATATATATACTTGTATATCGTTAGAGAGATAGATATGTATGTGAATATAAAAACGAAATAGCTTACTGTGTGCCAATTACACCTCGATAGATACAACTTAGTTAAACAAAAGAGTGACATCAATGAATATCTCTGTTTATCATAACAATGTACTATCATTAATCATAGAGATTAATGATGAATGATTTGAGATGCGGATATAAACATGTGTACATAATCACGCACACACACGCTCGCTCACATGCAAACACACACACACACAGAGCCAAAGACACACATACACACACATGCTTACATATGTGCTGTAAGTAAAAGTATTTAGCCATTTATTTGGTTGTAACTGCAAATAAACAACTACATTTTGTATTATATAAATACACACATATACATATACTTATACATATATATATATATATATATATATATATATATA
>NC_068987.1:929888-934522 GCF_001194135.2 Octopus bimaculoides
ACACACACACACACACACACACACACACACACACACACACATATATGCATACATATATATATATGCACGTATATTTATACATATGCATATATATATATATATATATATTTATATATACATATATGCATATATATACATATACATATGTATGTATATGTGTGTCTGTGTGTATATGTGTGTGTGCTTGTATAGAAATAATTGAAATTCAGTTGAATTAGGTATTTAAGTTGAAGTACTAAGTTAGTCCGGTATTATCCGTACAGATCGAAATAAGGCGAATAAAAACAAAATAGGCAACAGGTTATCAAGTAGTAGGCAGTACGACCGTTTCAAGCGGCTCCATTTCATTGAACAATGCAATCTTTACATCAATTTAAATGCTGTGCCAACTTCAAATGCAGAAATAAACATATAGAAGTTTAACAGGTAGGACTTGTTAATATAATTTTTCATAAATATTTTATGTTGTCGCTATTGAAGCTAAGAATAGACTACAGCTTTTAAGAATCGCATGGCGCATAATGGGGTCATAGTGTTGTAAAGGTTGTAATTAATTTCTTATTTATTTCTCTTTTTATCAACTACTAAATCTAAGGCTAGAAGATTGTGTCTATTTTGAATAAAAGACTGGAGTTGATAGCTCATGGCTAGGTATGGTCATAAATATTATTATATGTATCTCTTTTTCCCAGGGAGGAAATAAGACATTAGGAGTAGTCAGTTGGATATAAGTAAGTGTCTATAAAAAGAGGGAGGGTAGTGGTAGACTTTAAATCATAATGTTAATTACCAGTTAAAGGGGCAAGACGCCAAGAAACTTAAGATGTCAATTCGGGAAAAATTTCCTTTGGGGGCTCTATGGGGCTCTATGGGGGCTGTGTGGTAAGTAGATTGCTTACCAACCACATAGTAAATCTTGACAGAAAGATTTATATCGTTTGGGACAGTAATATCAATGAGGTGGCATGATTTTTGTCTGAAGTCCTTCACTATAATGTCTGGCCTATTCGCATCGATCTATCTGTCAGTTTGAACGGTGAAGTTCCAGAGGAGTGAGATGTAATCGTTTTCAAGCACAGGAAGTGGTTTGTGTTCCCATCAGTTTTTATCAAGAGGCAGGTCCAGGTTTTTGAAAAATATTGTGCTGCTCTATCGTGCCTGTTGAGATACTTTGTAGGCGCCGGAAGACAGCACATGGAGAGAGCATGATCAACAGTTTCATTTTGTTGTTTACATACATGACATATTGGATTCCTGCGGTACTTTAATATGTTTGCCGGGTAGCTCCTTGTAGGTAGGTATTGATCTTGGTCTGCTATGATAAACCCTTCTTCTTCTTCTTCTTCTTCTTCTTCTTCTTCTTCTTCTTCTTCTTCTTCTTCTTCTTCTTCTTCTTCTTCTTCTTCTTATTATTATTATTATTATTATTATTATTATTATTATTATTATTATTATTATTATTATTATTATTTGGCTAGTCTGTTCTGGAGGACCTTCAGGGCAGGAACTATTATGGATAATTTCCAGATGTCCTTGGCCTGAAAATGCTACCGGTAGGAGATAAACTCTACAGGCACAGATGTGCTGTCAGACGGCCTTGCCCGAAATGCGCGTAAAATGACGAAACCTTTCTGCATGCTCTCGTTCAGTGTCCGGGCATTGCTGACTTGTGGGGTTATGTTGAACAGTTGCTGTCACGTGTGGTGACGGATCCGTCTGTCGGCTGAGTCTGTGGTGATGATCGTGCCACCGCACCCACTTCAATGGTGCAGGCAAGAAAGTTTTCCATTGCCTGGTGGCTTTGGCGAAAGAGGCACTTTGGTTTTGAAGGCTGAAAGGCATGAAGACAGATACGTTCCTCTTTGGTAGAGCTCTCATTGAATTCTTCAAGTTTCACTTGAAAAGGAAATTGTGAGTGGAGAGGGAAGTGTTGTTCTCGAGTGAGTTTATTGAAAAGTGGGTGAAAGTTGCGAAAATGGCAAGAGTGGATGGTACCTCTCTAAGTGTAGACCTGTGAGTCGGAGCGAAAGAATTGGAGAAAGCGCTTGCTCTGGGAAATCTCAGACAGTGGAGTTCCTCGATTATCCCTGGAGGCGTTCCTCTATCAGGAGGGCCACATCTCTATCATCCTACCTCCACACTTTTTTGTTGTTTACTTTGTATGCTATACTTATGTCCCTCCTTTTTCAGTGTACATTGCCCCCCTCATCCTTCGCCCTTGTGGTGAATAAATAAAATCATTATTATTATCATTATTATCATTATTGTTGTTGTTGTTATTATTATTATTATTGTTGTTGTTGTTGTTGTTAAGGTGGTGAGTTGGCAGAATCGTTAACACTCCGGACAAAACGCTGTGTACCGTTTCATCCGTCTTTGCGTTCTAAATCCATATACTGCCGAGGCCAGCTTTGCCTTTCGTCCTTTCGGGGTCGATGAAATAAGCACCAGTCAAAGACTACGGTCGATGTAATCGACCAGCACCCTCCCCCCTCGTGTCCATAAGGGAAGGATCATTCTCTATGTTTCCCGTCTACCCTTAATTTTTCCATTTCTTTTACCAGCCTCAAATTGGAAATATTTACATACACACATCCATACAGTTATATATATATATATATATATATATATATATATATGCCATGTACGTATACGTATGTATGCATTTGTGTGAGTATGTATATCTCTACAAACCTCAACATACATATCGGTGAGTTTGAGCTTGTAGCTGTGTGCTCATAAAATATTAATGAATTATGTTTGTGTATCCTGTTTATCAGCCTTTTCCGCCAAACCTCAATAGCATGTAGCTTGACCCCAAAATAAAATCGAGATATCACTTTGGTCCTTATTTCTTTCATTTTTGGTCTGGACAAAAGTGCAGGGTCCATAACACTTACAGATATTTCGATTCTATAGGAAGCTATTTGTCATCAGCGATCACATTTATCGACCTGCGCTGATCTTTCCTCATTGATTCTCATTCGCTATTGAAGTATGTGTGATCTAAAGGTCCTACACAGCGAGTTTTGTTTCTATACAACAGATAAACCCCAGCGAAGTTGTTGAAAGCTCTAAGACTGGAATGAATGAGAGAAATGCTGGCATGACTCACATTTGTCAGGAATATTTTGGAGACATTAATACCAAATTTTCTCTTGAAATGCATGAAACATTGCTAGCCAGGAGACATTGGTTCATGGCAAAATTTATAATTACTCAATCTGCAGGTCGAACCACAAACTGGTTCTGCATTTTGGACCAACATAATGGGGTTTAAAGTGATATGGGGAGTTAAAATCTGGTACTAAATTTGAAATTAATATCACTATCATGGGGATTCAAGAGACATAACTCTTAAATATCTTTCTTGGAACACATAAAGCATTGTATGGAGTATATATGTCAACAGATTTCAACAACTCTTCAATGTTGATTTGTGTAAAATCTTGTTGCATATGCATCTGTGTGTGATATATTTGGGGGCATCGCTATAGCGTATATCCTCGTTTATCAAATACCAAACGCAGATCGCATGAATGCTTGCAGTGATGCTACACGAGTATCTATAAATCAGTAAATTATGTATACATGCACATACACACACATATATATATATATAAATATATATTCATACTGCCATATATGAGAAATCCCTAGCATAAATAGTAAACCCTAATCTTTCAAATGGAGTTTGGACAATGTTATGTATGCCAAGGTACAGCGATGGGCATAAACAATCCTAAAGACAATTCTGCTTCCTCTACAGAACCAACAATGAACCACAGTCCACGTTCCAATCTTCTCTATTTTAAATTATGAAAGATGCAAAACGTATTGTATTTCCATATTCAAAATCCGTTGTCTCAATTGTCCATCATTATAAACATACTTATCTATCTATCTATCTATCTATCTATCTATCTATCTATCTATCTATCTATCTATCTATCTATCTATCTATCTATCTATCTCTCTATCTATCTGCCTGTCTCTCTGTCTACCTAGCTAGCTGTTTGTCAGTATGTCTATACATCTACATACACACACACACATGCAAACATATATACAAAAGTAAACATATATTATGTTTAATTCATTTCAATTACATTTTTTAATCAGAGGTGCTGGCCATGCTGTGGCACAGCAAGAAGATCGATATTACTAGTATGTTTTATTTCCAAGCCTTCTCCCCGAGTTCGATTTCGTTGCAAAAGCGATTCACACAACAGTCTAAATGCACGCTTCTTCATACTGCATAGCTTCATCGGGGAACATCAGACAGAAATTTGTCTCTGAATTGAATACATCCAATTGTCCGTTTCGTAGATCACTGAGGTTCTTTGGCGAGGTATTGGAAGCCGTAGAAACTTAAATTCTAAGCCTTTCACCACACATTGCCCCCGTCTTCTTTTCTATTGGATTTCCCTCTGTTTCTGAAGAAGAGCATCTGCTCGAAACGTCAAACCGTCTTTCTTTCCTTCCCCTCGCGTCTGCTAATACTTTACATATATCACGTCCTTGCGTTGTTGCGTTTTTTTGTGTTTGCTCTTCGTTTTTGGGATTTACTACACACACACACACACACACACACACACACACACACACACACACACACATATATATATATATAT
>NC_068987.1:934532-935448 GCF_001194135.2 Octopus bimaculoides
ATATATATATATATATATATATATACACATAAATCACACAACCACACATCTATATATTTGTAAAATGCTAAGCGAAAAGTATGTGATTAAGCATTGACTAAGCATTTATGTGTGTGTGTGTGTGCGTGTGTGTGTATGCGTGAGCGTGTGTGTGTCCGTATGTGTGTGTGTGCGTGTGTCTGTCTGTGTCCATGTACACGTGTGTCCTTGATTTTTTTTCTGTATTTTTATGTTGACGCAAACGTAGATAGAAACGTATAAATGGTGAAAGGGAAAGAGAAGGAGGAAGAAAGAGAAGGAAATGAGAAGAGAGTGAGAGGGGAACGAGAGAGGAATCGGGAGAGTGAGTGGAGAGACAAATGAGGATGCAGAAGCTGAAAGGAAAAGAAAGAGAGGGAGAGAGAGAGAGAGACGCAGAACGAGAGAGAGAGAGAGTAGGGTTGTATAGCAAAGAGACCGTGTATATAGGAAATAAAAAAAAAGGATGTTATCAAACAACAAACAAACAAAAAACACAAAACAAAAAGAAAAATGCTTGATTTGATTAATGTATATTTGAAAGATATCTGTATGTATAATATAGCTTGTAAGTGTATATATATATATATATATATATATATATATAATATAGATGTACGTACGCATACAGTATTTCTGTATATGTTTATAAGACATTGCTAAATTTCTATATATCAATAGGATTGCTCTGTGTGTGCTTAAGATAGTTGGATGTACAAGGAGGTTTAGTGCGTGTATATATATATATATAGGGGACGGGTATATAAAGGCATCAATCTTTGCTGAATAAATAATACTGAAACAAAGAAATTAATTTATTCATACATATACATAGAAACATACGTAAGTACATACATATATACATACATACACATATGTACATATATATATATATATA
>NC_068987.1:935662-938796 GCF_001194135.2 Octopus bimaculoides
TATATATATATATATATATATATATATATATATACGCTCTCACATATAATGGTGTCTTGTATCGATGGATGTGTGGATGTGTGAGAGCGTATATATATATATATATATATATATATATATATATACACGCTCTCACACATCCTTCCACAGAGGACGCCGGTATGTTATCTACAGAGATGAGCATGTTGAGCAAGATGTGACAGGTCAATATCACTGCTTATCTGTTTCCCTCATCGTGCCTTTTACAAATTACGTACCTCTTAATATGTCCTTCGAGGTACAGAAATATTCCTTGCATATCGAATTGTCGTTATCAGCCATGAAACATTCCGTATATCACATTAGTAAATCAGTCACATATATATGCGAGATATTATAAGCATAACATGTGGGACGTGCAATAATCCTGAGTATAACCAAGCTGATAATATAAGCAGATTATCGCTGAAAAATGCTTGAATTAGTTGTTTGTTAAAGTGATCTGAGGCTAAAATATTGATTTTAAATTTTGGTCCAAAGCCAGAAAATTCAGGAAGGGGGTAACTGGATCCCCTTGAGCCCAGTGCGTAACTGGTACTTATTTTATCAATCCCCAAATGATGAAGGACAACGTGGACCTCGTCGGAATTTGAACTCAGAACATAGACATAGACGAAATACCTCCAAGCATTTTGCCCGGCGTGCTAACTATTCTGCCGAAATGTTTGGGGAGGGGGCCAGTCGATTAAATCGAACCCAGTACGCAACTGGTACTTAATTTATCGACCTTGAAAGTGTACTTTGTCTTCATTTCATTCAGATTTATGAGCTTGTAGTGCAGCGCTTGATATTTCCCAGCATTAAACTGCATATTATTGTCTTCAGCCCACCTTTATATTGCGTCCAACTCCTGTTATAGGTGCGAAACACCTCCAGGGTTCCGTATTCTCTGAGATATATTTGTATGGTCTGCACAGCTAGCAAAGGTGGCTTTCGGAGCAGCTGATGGCATGTCTGAGGGACCAATATGAATAACAGTAGCCTGTGGGACACCACTCGCATTTGCTAACGCATGTTTACAATTATTTTTTAAATCAAATATTTCACCCTCATTTTTCTGTTTTTCGTTGTTTAATAATAAATACTAGAGATTGAAGTCTCGTAAGTCTCATCTATTGTTTTGACCGCAAGACTTTAAGCATTCTGAAGTCTGATTTCGTTGAGGGAAAGAAGCAGTTGGTAACAGTGAACATGTCTTCACATTTCTGCTATGGTATGACGAGAGAAAGATTTTAGTAAAAGAATTGCTATCATTTTAAAGACAGAACAAGAACATAAGTGCTTGTATGCTTCTGTCTCAAACAGACAGAGCTGGGGTGTTGACTGGAACCTTTCACTGTAAATGATGTGATTGGAGGGATAGGGTCAGAGAAAATAATAGGGGACTCCAAAGGAACTGGGGATTTCTTTCGGGAGGGAAACCAGAAGGAAATAATTTTTCTCTGATTAGTGGAATATTCTACACACAAAATACACGTACGTACATACATACATACATATAGACAGTTATAAATATATATATATCCAGACATATATATACATATATATATATATATATATATATATACATACACTTATGTATTTATATTTATGAATATCTATGTATGTGTATATATATATATATATATATATATTTATATATATATATATACATAGATACGCATATACAGATGTACATATATATGCGTGTGTGTGTGTGTGTGTGCAGACCACAGATACACGCATTACATTATAGGAGGAAAATCCGTTCCATATCCGCACAGTTGCACTTACGCACAGAGACACATAAATCTTGTGTGTGTGTGTAATTTCGTGTATAAATGTGTATATTTGTGTGTGTGAACATGATGTATGAATTCTACATCTAATATATTCTCAATACACACACATGCAGAAATTTGTGTGTGTGTGTGTGTGTGTGTGTGTGTGTGTGTGTGAATGCCAGTATGTGTATGTGCACATGTTAAAAAGACAAAACCGCTCGGTGTATAGGAATGTTTGTGCTATGGAAATGGGATTTGCTTTCTTGAATAGAGAAAAGACATATATAATACGAAGATAGAAATGATTTATCGGTGAGTGTATATTCCTGTGCGTGTGTATAACTTGCAGTAGATACATGTGTGTATAGATATCCGTGTGTATATGTATATATACCTGTTTGTATGTGTGTATCCGTATGTGTGTATCTGTATGTGTGTATCTGTATGTGTGTATCTGTATGTGTGTGTATCTGCGCATTTTAACCAGATTTTATTATTTTGGAATTTAATATCGTAAATGTATTGTGGACAAGAGCTGCTTAGGGATTAAAGAGATTCTATAATTAATTGTATACATATACACACGGGCGCTAGCATCTGCACGTATTTATAGTTATATACACCTATGTACTTAGATGCTCACATACATTCAAAAATACAGGCACACAAAGACACACACAAAGTATAAATACCTATATATATATCTGTGTTTATATATATATATATATATCTGTGTGTATATATATACATACATGTGTGTATTTCTATATGAACTTACATTCGAATTACTTTTTTTCTTCTGATTAAATGTATGTATAGATACGCACTTGTTGACATATAATCAATTAAGTGAACGAATGTATACATAATATATATATGAATATGTTTATATATACACACACACACACACACACACACACACATATATATATATATATAGGTACATTTATATATGCACTTATCTATGTATACATGTGTATATATAGGTAGGTATACTTATATGTACATATATGTATATATATGTATGTGTATATGCATGTATGTATATATGTATGTTTGTATGTATATATATATATATATATATACACATATATATATGTATACATATGTATATATACATATTGGGACTTGTTGACATATTATCAATTATTATCAATTGCACTGAACAATAAGTATGTGTTTGCATACATTTATTTATTTACGCACGCACCCTTACATGTTTGCACGTGTGTGTACATACATACATACATACATATCTATCTATCTATCTATCTGTCTGTTTGTCTGTCTGTCTGTCTGTCTGTGTGTCTGTCTGTCTATGTATGTATGTAT
>NC_068987.1:938806-939843 GCF_001194135.2 Octopus bimaculoides
TATATATATATATATATATATATATATATATATATATATATATATATATGCACACACACTCATCTAATGATACTTGTTCCCTCTCTCCAATATATGGTATCCCCTATGAACTTCCCTTCGTGCGTGCATATATGTGTGTTCGTGTGTATATGTTTGTCTGAGGATCTGGATAACTATAAACTCGGTTACAATTGTTGTCTTTACACTTGCGTAATACACGTATCTTTGGTGTTAAGTCGATCATTGGTGAACTCTCCTCCTGGATAGGCTACCAGGGAATGTAGAAAAATGTTTTCTATGCAGACCCATAACAATGATTCCAACAATCAAATGGTCATCTGAGGAATAACAACTTCTGCAACTCCTTCACATGGTCTCCGGTCTCTCTCTTGCTCCCTCTCTCTCTCACTCTCCCTTTCTCTCTCTCTCTCTCTCTCTTGCTTTCACACACGCACACACACATACATATACACACGCACACGCACACAGACAGACACACATATCGGTTTGTGATAAAGTAATTTAGTATTTTGTTAGAATCGATTTTAATGTAAGGCCCTGATTCCACTGATTGCTTAATTGATCCGTTTGACCGTATTTTTCGATTGATTGCTTATTAATTGTCATTGAACTGTGACATCATAATATCTTCAAAAGAAAACTTTCATCTGATATTTCGAAGCTGGTTCTAACATAAAGAAACCATTCTTTGACACATTTCTTCACCCGACCCATTCCTTGCCAGAACATTAATCCTCTCAGATTCTCATTCGGCATTGTTTTCTTCTGCCAGTGTCAACTTAATAATGTTTAAGAGATATAACGACTGCATCGATGTTGCAGTGCCTTCTTTTAAAACAAAATACATTAAAAAAATGAGAACTCATACATAAGTATGTATGTATGTATGTATGTATGTATGTATGTATGTATGTATGTATGTACGTACGTACGTACGTACGTATGTATGTATGTATGTATGTGTGCATATATATATTTATATATGTATATGTGTGTGTGTGTGTGTGCATATATAT
>NC_068987.1:940176-943430 GCF_001194135.2 Octopus bimaculoides
TATATATATATATATATATATATATATATATATATGCATTTATGTATCTATGTATATATGGAGAGCAAAAGATTATACGCACTCTTGTTTTTGAATGTACTTACACGAAAACTGGGGATAACCAGTATATAGTCTATATAGTTTCCTTCGTTTTCGATTCTCTCGGCTTGCCTATTCCCCCCAAGAAGGTTTTCAGTGGGTGGTTCAACCATTTATGCCCCGCTTCCTTCACATCTTCATCCGTAAGAAATAGACGACTTCACAAACCATCTTTGAGCAGTCCAAAGATATGATAGTCGGAGGGGTGAAATCTGGGCTGTAGGCAGGGTGTTCCAGCTCCTCAAAACGTAATTGGTTAATGGTTTCAATGGTCTGGGCGGCCGTGTGTGGGCGTGCATTGTCATGCCCACACTTTCTTCGACAATCGGTTTCGGCATTTGGTGCGAATTGCTGGCTTCAGTTTGTTGGCCAGCAAATCACTGTATCTTGCACTGTTGATCGTACGCTCCTTTACCAGGTAGTGTCTAGGGAGAATCATATTGTCTTAATGTCTTATTATCTAACGAACTCAGCGGTTCGATTTTCATTCATTTATTATTTATATTTTTCTTCCAAAATTTTGTTTCCAACATATATGCTCCTATATATATATTCATGTATACATACATATATGTATGTATAAGTATATATGTTTATGAAAGTGTGCATGCATATATGTATAAAAGAGATGTAATAAATTAACCCGAGTGTATTTCTTTGAACATAAATGCAAAATGTTGACTCTGATCTGAGTAACTCTTTGAATTCTTAAACGACTTTGGTAAGTATTGAATCTCTTTTAATATGCCGGCTGTTTGAAATAAATCTGCGACAGAGCTTCAATCGCTTTTTCTAGATACTTCTAAGGAGCCGCTGTTTCGAATACATGTTTTCCCCCAAAACCTAATCTCATCTGATTGGTAACTAACGAAATTGTGACAAAAATTTCACTTGTAAAACAGAAGCTTCAGACAGAAATCTAACAAGTTACTTGAGTGTCAGCTGTAACAGCAGCAAAATTTACTTCACGGGGACACCAGGTTTATAGCGGGTTAGGGTGCAGCTAGTGGGAGGTAAAACCCTTACAAATAGCAATAGCATATCCCTCAAATCAGACGCGTCCTTCCTACTGAAAGATAAAAGATGGTCGTCGCTGGAACGTTTTTAATCTTGCGTCAATTCATTCGGAACAGACCTGCGATTGAAGAGCAAGTCACCAAAACTCATAAAACGGCATTTGTTTTAAACCTTATTGGAATCATTAGTACACACATACACGTTCACAAACACAGACACAGACCCACACGTAAATACATACATTTTCACACAGGCACACGCACACACATATATATATATACATACATACATACATATATATACGTACACATACATACGTATATGTGTGTTTACATTTATGTACATATATGTGTGCCTGTATGTATGTTTGTATATAGTAATGTTTGCTTTTATGTTCAGCTATAATAAATACAAGTTTACGTTAATCTGAAGGATTACTCTATACTTCTGTTGAGTACAATTTATTAGTCTTTAACAAGAATAGTATTCACAGCGACTTCGAAGTTTCGGTTAGGTATGCCATCATCGGACTGCAGTGTTTTTCAGTTAATCTTGTCTTTATATAGTCGCTGCTGAAACGATCCCTGGAGCTCTGTTGAATGGTAATTGGGAATGGTTATTGTATTATTCATACCTATAAATGGATTTGTATATTTAGGTGTATCAGCTTCAGGTTATGCGATTGTTTTCTTAGGGTTCACAAAATGTTTGTATTTAGGAGAGGATTTTTGATCTGCGGATAAGTCACCAGTTTTAGCCCTTTGCTTTCAGAATGTAAAAGTCAAAGTTCAAGGTTTAGTCCAGCATTTAAAGTGTTGTAATTGGGTGTGACAGAACCTTCAGCAACGTAGAAATACGTGATGTGAATGAGTGGTCGCTATCTCTTAAGCAGAAACTTCAAAATAAGCGAGGGATACCTTCGTCAAGTTATCTTCAGTGGATCTTAAATATTCTGTTGAAAGTCATCTTAATTTGCTGCAATGTCACACACACACACAGAGTTACCTCACAAAAATTGTAGATATCTCACAATGAATCTCCTGCAGGGGACATTGTTAGATATGCCAGGAAACAGTCAATAAACCGAAACATAAGATTCAAATAAACGCACACAAAAAGGAGAAAACAAAGAAAACACAACAAACAGTTTTCAAGTAAACAAATATATCATTTCTAAACAATACGAAAAGAGTGAAACAACGACAACTACAGTGTCAACAGGAATATCGACAGAAAAAGCTTTCGAGACAATGATTTTCGTCTTTGCTAGATTAAAGTCAGTTTAGAAGAGAATTTCTCGTAGCTTGGTTTGGATGTATCCCAAAAGATAAGTTACCTCCAGGGTTTCTAACTCTCTGGAAGTGACAAGTGAGTTAGTATAGCGGTGGACGGTGCCGAGGGAATGGTCAGTTTCTGAAATTGCAGCATTTTACCAATTCCAGTCTTGTTTTGTTTTGAAGATACTGCGCATATAATGCAATGGGGTAAGACTTTCATATATGCATACATACATGCATGCATGCATACATACATATACACCTAAGCATACATATATACATACATGTGTGTTTATTATCTATCCTCTATCTGTATACATATCTATACAAGAATATATTACATGCATGTATATACATTACATAGAAACATACAGACATACGTACATCAATATCTATGTGTGTGTGTATATATATATATATATATATATATATATATATATATATATACATTTATACACATATACAGGCACTCACTTGTGTCACTTCACTGGGTTTTCGACATTGCCGTACGGCCAGGCTGGGGCTATATTTTCTTGGGACTGTAATCATCCATTTTAATCTTAATATCTATTCCCGTCTCGTACTCATGTATTTGAATCTCATTTATTGAACTGTTTGGCTTTTCAAGAAGAGAAACTCACTACACATTACACTGACAGACTACAATAGACATGAGCACAAACACGGACGCTGCAGACATGCACACCCGCATAATACATATGCGTGTGTGTGTGTGTGTGTGTGTGTGTGTGTACCTGTGTGTCTGGGTGTGTGTGTGTGTGTGTGTGTGTGTACTTGTGTGTCTGGGTGTGTGTGTGTGTGTGTGGCGTCTGTAGGTGTTGGTGAGTGTGTACATAGAGA
>NC_068987.1:945220-946427 GCF_001194135.2 Octopus bimaculoides
ATATATTTATATATATATATAAATAAAAATATAAATATATATATATATGTATACGTATGTTCATATACGCATATATGCATAAAACTTAGATAACGTAGATGTGTATCGACCAAAGATTGGCCCAGGACATGTCAAACTGAAAGACATCACCAGATAGGTGATGGCCGATTCAATTAAGGAGTTGTATCTAGGTTTATGTGGCTTATCTGCTATTGCTTGAAGAAATTAGTCCGGATTTTGTTTCAAGGTGACGGGATCTTTTTTCTTTTTTGATTTATTTTGGGAAAATGTTAAACAAAGCACGGTTGAAGAAATAAATTATGTTTCAGTGAATTTATGATCCCGAACTGTATGGGACATATCTATCTATCTATCTATCTATCTATCTATCTATCTATCTATCTATCTATCTATCTATCTATCTATCTATCTATAAAACCTAGATTAAACTTAGATATGTTTCGACCAAAGATTGGTACAAGCCATGTCTAACTTAATTGCACCACCTGATAGGATTATCTAAATCCTTTTTAAGTCAAGTTCTTGTTGAGTGAGTTGTATGGGTGGCTTATCTGGTATTCCTTGAAGAAATCTGTCCAGACTCCGTTGAAAGGTGATGGGATCCTTTTCCTCTTTAATCAGTTTTGGGATAATGTTAGACAGGACAGGGCCTGTTGAGAAAGAGAAATTATGTGGCAGTGTACCTATATGGTTGTGGAGGGAAATAATTTTGCATTAGTTAGCAGTTTCTTTAATGACTTAGGTTGTTTGTTGCTTTTGACAATTTTAATGTCACGTAAAATTCTTTCTTAATCTTGAGTCCTTGTGTAGTATTGTATGATTGTGCTGAATGCTTCTTTGTTTCTGGGGAAATGTAGGGTTGTGTTTTAAGGAGACGTTTGTTCATGTCTTTGTTTTTTTTAATGTCTCGGTGTTGATAGATTTGGCACTTTTACTCCTTCATTAATGAGTTGGATTGGGTAGTGTCTATCCAGGAGGACGTTTTCAGTTCTTGTAGACTTAAATCTCTGTTTTTTTCTTCTCTGAGACAATAGTGCAGACTCTACTTGCAAGGTTGAATGGAATGTTTATTTTTGTGTGTCAAAGATGGCAAGAGCTAAAGAGAAGGTATTGTTTTGCAATACTTATCCCATTTGTGTACAGAACTTTCCATTCTTCACTATATATATATGTTTATATATATATA
>NC_068987.1:946678-947616 GCF_001194135.2 Octopus bimaculoides
ATATACAAATATGGTTAAGATCGTTATTTAAAATACCGATCTTATCAGGTGGCCAGCATGGGAATAAAAGCCTCAAGATAATAATTATTATAATCTCTCTCTCTCTCTCTCTATATATATATATGTGTGTGTGTGCGTGTGTGTACGTATGTATGTATGTATATTCATATATAAGAGTGAATGAGGATTCATGCACAGCGAGGTGATCCTTGACAGGAGGCTTCACATGCTAGAAAGGGCAGACAAACCCAAATCACGAAAAAAGTAATTCCAGAGTGAATGAAAACAAAAATTATTCATAGTTAATTCCAAACATGAGTTTCTGTATTAATGAACAAATAAATTAATTTGTCATCCGTACTTCATATACGTATATATATCTTTATATGTGATTATGCGAATTATTTTATCATTTCAGTGTATCCATTCACTCACTTGTTGATAGTGGCCTAGCTGGGGCAACTCCATAACGTATTTAGTTAATGTAATTGATCCAATTTATTTTCATTACTTGTATCATTTCTGTCGATGTCTTGATGCTAAATTATACTAATGTAAATAAGACCAGATTGGTTGTAAAACGCGAGAGACCAGGAGACGCATTCATGAGTACACAGACCAATAGCAACCCACATTTGCACACGACACTCTTCTGCAGCGTTTCCATCTCCAAATGTTATTTACAGAGAAACGGTTGGTCTGACCAAAATGTTGCGCACGGGAAACGTACTCGCAATCATTCGATTACGAAATGAAATTTCGAAGCGTCTAGATCTATCTGACAGTATAAACATACACACGCACACACACACATACACGCACACACACACATATGTATGTGATATACATACATGTATCATCTATAAAAATATAAACGTATGTATACATGTATATATATATAAGTATATATATATATATATATATATATATATATATAT
>NC_068987.1:947958-955987 GCF_001194135.2 Octopus bimaculoides
TATATATATATATATACATATATATATAATGTATATATATATATATACATATATATATACATATATATGTATATATATATATGTAGATGTGAGCAAGAAGGACATATTGTTTCAAGTACATGTAATTCCCATGTACATCTACAAGCAATGCCCAACCACAGTCTTATGTATACATACGAAAATGTAATCACTATAAATGAGTATATCTCTACGCACGGATGCACATACTTGTATAATACATACATACATACACATGTATATATTTGTATATATGTATGGGTATATATACATATACGTTTACATCTCTATATGCATATACATATGTACATCTATATCTATATCTATCTATCTGGCTCTCTATCTATCTATCGATCAACATATATATATGCATATATATATATGCCAATATTAGGTAAATAGATATATTTATGTACATTCCTGTGTGTGTATATTTCAACGTATAGCAAAACAAAAAACAAATGTAAGAGAAAGTCAAACAACAGCAACAACAAATAAAAACCAAAGAAAGTAAAGAAACCGTCATAAATCTTGGTGCTTTTAGCTTGATGAGTTGTTGGTCACTCACTGTAGTTTAATAATTTCATCAAGGGACGAGACTGGAATGCAGTAATATAAAGGCTGCTATTCTTACCAACTGGAGATCTTATTTTACTTACCTTTTCCGAATAAATATGTTCATAGTCTGATTCTCTTTCTGTCTATCTGTTGGTCTTTCTGTCTATCTGTTTGTCTTTCTGTCTATATCTATCTTCTTTCTGTCCGTTTGCTCGTCTGCCTTCTTCTCAGTCCCTCTGATTATGTAGCTATGAGACTGGGCGTTACAATCTCTTCATCTTTCTCTGTTTTAGCTGATATATTTGACTACATACCAACAGCATTACGTATAACAAACCAGTTCATATATACAGTTAGTGTAAGCCACTATGGATACTGCTCCTGCAACAAATATTCTACGGCGAAAATAGTGTGGTTGTTGAAGTATATTTAGTCACCATGAAGAATTCAAATTACCTTCTCACTTTAATTGCCTGTACTTGGAATGGGCAGGTACAAAATAGAATCAGTATTTTGAATTTATCGAAGACTATCTGATAACCGTCACTCATTGCACTCCGCCGATGAAGTTCGAGAGAACGTTTAATCTGTCTTAACATCTGAGAAGAGACGGAATTACTAGCCCTTTGCTGGAATCTCCACAAACATTTAGAAATGGAGATTGTGGGCAATCTTTCACAAATCTCTCGTTCTAGGGCGTGAAGGAGTTGAATCGGTGTACTTTAACATAAAACAAATGACTGACTGTACTTTAATGCCAAAACAGATGAAAGCACTCTAAGAAGATAAATAATATGATTTTAGTACAAAACGTGAATGACGGTACTTTAACAAGAAGAAAAAATCATTTGAATGACAAACATTAAGTTTTGACAATTTAATTATGTCAATATTTTTTAAATTGGTGACTCACCATAAAAGAATGCATTACCGGTCGTGTTTCATACAATTATACAAGCATATATATGTGGCTGCATGTGTGTGTTTGTGCATGTGAGAGATTTTTGGGTGCTAATACACAAACACACGAACATACACATACGTTTATACAAATGTACAATTTTAGCTATATGAATATACATATACACAAACGCACACATGTTTATATATATGTATATATATATATATATATATATATATATATATATATATATATATATATATATATATATATATATATATATGTACTATGTATATTTAGGTAGATATATGTATATAGATGCAATTATACAAACACACTACACGAATGCTAAACGCATACAAACACATACACACACATCCACCAAATGCCAAATCACAGATATTCTGGTTCAAAGTTTCTGAAGAGGTAGGTATGTGTGTAGGTAGGAAGCGCCACCTATCTGTTGACAGAATGGTAAGTCAGCTGATTCACCCGTAATTAACTATTCTTAGCACCCATTTACGATCCACTCCTTAATGTTTCCTGTGAACTTACTCTACAGCCATCAATTCGGTCTTTTGTTTCACTTGCACGGGGAAGGCTGGCTTAAATATCAAATCTGTGAAATGGCTTCCTGCTCTCCACTACATAGGCAACAACAACAACAACAACAACCAGAGCAAAGCTGCAACAGCAGCAATAACAATAATAATTACAAGAATTGCAATAAAAACAACATAAACGAGACTAAGAGTAAAGAAATATAGAAACGAATAATATAGAAAAAAAAAATCTATTTTCGCGTAGATTTCTATGTCATGAAAAATAGCTTGGAATATTTCTTATACACATGTAATCACAGAATCACACATCCGAATACTCATATACCCCACCTCATGTGTGCGAATATATATATATATATATATATATATATATATATATATATATGTATGCATGTATATATATATGTATATATATATGTATATATATATGTATGTATGTATGTATGTATACACATATATTATACATATATATATAAAATGAGAGAGAGAGAGAAAGAGAGAGAGTATGATAATGTGTACAGTTGAATATGTGTTTGTCTATACATGTATAGAACTGCATCGATTAAATGTCATATTTAAAGGTTGTCTTTTGACTGAAGATCAATACCTTGGCCAAAACATTATATTCTTAGAAAGAAATTTTCCAATATCTTTTCAAAGTTGAAAAAAAAAAACAACCCAAAATATATAAACTCTAAACACACACAACGCGCGCGCACCATACACATACACAGAGTATTCAAAAGGTAAAAAAAAATATGTGGAAGAAAAAAATTAAAAGCAAACACACACCGCACCGAAATGTGCGAGCGAATGCATCTTGATGCTGCACTAAATTCGAGAGAATGTGTACTCTTCCTGTTATTTCGCCTCGGTAATGTTTCCAATGATAACATCACTGCTGTATTATGGTTTGTTTTCACATCTAATCTCTCTCTCTCTGTCTCTCTGTCTCTCTCACACACTCTCACTCTCTTTTTCTCTCCCTTCTGCTCTAACTTTGATATTAAAGTCACACACTTATAGCTGACAAATATGACAGTAGCCTGACATCTTTTGAGCAAGTCTGTTTATCTATAAAACCAGACTCGAATGTTCGCTAAGTTCCAAGAAATGAACCGCAACCACAATCACAACCACACACATTAAATGTAGAGCAGATCGTAGCAGACAAATGTTCACTTAAACTATTCAGTTAAATCATTCAAGTGCAAGAGTATAGTCAAAAGAAACAGGCGGCAGTGAGAGCAGGGGGGAGGGTCACATTCTATAGATGACACCTAAAAAGAGATCTTTTCTTTGATATTTCTTATTACGGATATCCGTTGACCTTATTCACACGTTGACCTTTGTATATGTCAAATTACTTACCGTTCGTCATCTTAACGTATTTTTTCTTCGGTGTCAGGGGACAACATTTTGAGTCATTTTCCGTTCGGTGTTGAAATGCAAATATGATAGGTTTTTGAAGGACGTCATTTTCCCCATGAATATAATTGTACGGGAAAAATAGAACGTTAACAGGACAAATTAACAACAAAGCTTCCCGGGGGTCTCTCAAGATGCTAGAAATTACAAAGAAATAATCCTCGAATCACAACGAACAGTCGTAAATAAATGCATGTTAGATACTGATGTGCAACTTGCCATTAATATGGTAGTTTGGTCAAGGATCACATGCCAGTTGTCGATTGACTGATTTAGTAGGTTTGACTTGGTCTAAAACAGTAACATCACTGACGGATCCTACCAACGAAAGGGTTTCAGTATATGGTCGGTCCTTGAGTTGCTAAAAAGAACAGCTATATTTCCTACAAATTACAGCCTACCGTCGTTCATAAAAAGCAGTGGATAACGTAGTCTAAGATACACTAAACCTAATTCTTCGAGGGAACCTCTACTTGATCTAGTCGAAATAGCAAATATCTCTCAAATCAGTTCCGATCAGCAATGCCACGAAACATTGGTAACACACAAGCACAGAAAACTTTTATGAAAATGTTAAATATGGAAATTAACTGATCAAGTTTACTTTAATCCCCGATATTAGAGAGTTTATAAGGAGAGTTCACAATTGCTGATGATTCTGAAAGGAATCGAAACTTGTTTCTACAAATGTTTCCTTTTCTTGTGCCCGCAGAGAAATTACAGAGACGTCTTAACATTAGAAATAGCACAATGTTGGCCAGGAAACCCACAAATAGGTTCTATTGTATATCATAACATCATAAATAAGGAAAGAGACATTCGGTAAAATCTTGCACAAAAATTAAAAAAAATTAAGATGCACTGTGTATGCCTGGAACGTCTCTTCAGTTGTCCTCAACTTATCCATCTACAACAATAATAACAATAAATATATGCATCGAACAAACGTGGGAAACTCTACACAGCTGTATAATTTGCTAGTAATAGCAGTAAAATCTCCGTCAAATCACACATTACGATGCTTTTTTTTTCTTCTAAGAAGAGGAGGAAGAACACTTTAAAAATAAAATCAGTGGGGTCATGGGGGGATTGCTTTTAATCCTAGGACAGCCCGGAAAGGATTGATCTGAGGTTAAACAACAATAACAAATATTCACATATTTGAAAGATCTCAAGTTAACGGATTCTGGCGTAATTTATTTTTTCTAAGCTCATTCTGTGTTTACTCAACGACCAAAACTCAAAATAATCCATTTTGGGTTCGCAGCTTTATTCATTTCGCTTCGTTTGTCTTGTGGCTGCCATTTAGAACTAAACATTTTGGTAAATATTTCGGATGTCATTGAAACCCTTTTTTTTGTCTTTTGTATTTTGTATTGAAATAATCTCTATAGCCTACCATTCCATCACTGACCAAATCTTTACAGTTTATCGCTGTTTGTTTTCACTGGAACTGTCTAAAGTATGTTTAAGTACGTACTCCAGCATAGCACTTAATCTCCCGCTTAAATAGACATTGAAAAACAACGAACGGCCTCATCTTGGTCGCATTAGTTCTGATTCCTCACGGAAGGAACTTTCAAATAAAACATCTCTTTGACTGTTTAGCTATTTATACGAATCACCAGGTGAATTCTTAATTCTAATTTAGCGAGAACAGCTATCGGTATTCCAAGACCATTAAAAGAGAAGTGATAATCAAACAGAAGGATGGAGATTATGAAAGGATTTAATTGTAGATTTTTCAACAACCGGAACTTATTTTAGCCAATCTGTCTTTTGATAACTAGCGAAACTGTTGTGAGAGAAATCTCTAAAACGAAGGAAATAAAGCTAGTTATGCTAGTGTAATCTGATTGGCTGTAATATCTATCGTCATTATCACCTCTCCACTCCGTCTCTCTTCTACCAACGTAGATCGATCGTCATTATTATACCCCACCACCATCGCCGCCATATCCTCTCTTTCTTCACAGCTTTTCGTTTTTGTTAGCGCAACGTACAGCTTTCAATTTATAACAACATCTCGTGAAAATGATGCGATGACATTAGACACGTCATAAATTAGAGGAAAACAATAATCTGTAATTCCTGATAATGATTGGTGCTACTACAAGAAACGCGAGGAGGTTGACTCTTAGATGTCGAGATGTGTTCTTTCCGATTAGTTAACTTTACATACATACATACGTACATACATACATACATACATACACACACACATATATATATATATATATGTGTGTGTGTGTGTGTGTGTGTGTGTGTGTGTGTGTGTGTGTGTGTGTGTGTGTGTGTGTGTGTGTGTGTACAGTTACACATATTTTATATGTATATCTTTTATCACTCTTTTCAGTTATTGACTAATAATGCAAACGCGCCCATTATCAGCAACGCCAATACACCAATAATAAAAACAACATCAGCGACTACTACTACTACTACTACTACTACTACTACTACTACTACTACTACTACTAGTAGTAGTAGATTTAATAGGTAGTGACATCCATTTCCACTAGAAATAACTTTTGTAAAACTTGAGATTTAATTTTATGAAAATCGTTTTACGACCGACAGGAAACCAGTCTTAAAGTAGATGTTATCAATTGTAAGTGTTCTGACATTAGCCAATATTAAATATATTAGAGTGATTTTCATTGAACACGAACTCACTAGAATTTAGAGTTTGGTAAATGCGACATTCATGCTTTTCCCAAGATGTTAGTCACGTCTCGCCAGAAGCATAGCTATTTCTCTACAGAAACTAACTAACGTTGCTCTATATAATGTTATATTTATAATTAAAAGCTTCATTTGCTAATAAACTTCTCTCAACAAACGCTTTCAGTTCCAGCCCCACCCCAAAGGAATCGACTTTGAATTTCAGCAGACAAAGTTTAATAAATTAATTATATTGTTATCAAAATAAAGTGATAAGTTGGTAGAAATGGTAGGGGAGGGGAGTTTATCTTGCAGTGTTGACTCGTGTCTGTTTAAAAATCTATGTTCAAATACAACAGCCGTTGGAGTTAAAGCAGTTGTTGTTTTTCACACCTGGAGGTAATCAATACATTAAGTACCAGCATGATTTACTGGGGTCCATTCAATTGTTTTTATCGATTGCTTGACGAAAGTACTGCTTTTTTCCATGTAATTAACCAAAATTTCTGGCAGGGGAACGACGTTAAATATTTTAGTGAGAAGGATATAACCGATTCTTCAGACATCGATTCTTGTCCTTAGTTAGTCCCATTCCGTGCTCTACATCGATCCATCCACGTCCATCCCCAGATTCACGAAAGGAACGCTTTGGGAGTTTCAATTCTTCATGAGTTCACTTGCTTCCTGCTGCGTTGTGTTCAGTTTTACCTGAGCTTGGCACTGGTTTGATTTTCCTAATTACCAGACGAAAATGAGCTGCTAACTTTTGTTGTTGAACAATAAATTGCTTTGTCACGGGCAGGTACTGATCAAGAACACTTATAGCCTGAAAGCATTCCGACCATGACCATCCCATTTTATTGGTCGTTTCGACAATTAGTTATTGAAAACTAAATTATCCAAGTTGTGTCCTATTTTTCTATGTGTCTGCTAAGGGCCAACGTGAGTTTGGGTCCATTTTCTGACCAGACAAATAACATTGTTGTTCTTATTGCAGTTGTTGCTGTTGTGTACGCGTGTGCTTGAGAGAGAGAGAGAGAGAGAGAGAGAGAGAGAGAGAGAGAGAGAGAGGGTATAGAGGGGGAAGAAATAGTGGGCACAAATTTTCAAAACTGTTAGTTATTTCCAGATGAATTACAGCATGGTCGATCGCATATTCGCTGTAACATGTCTTATAGAACAAGTGAAGGCGCTGGAATCACTGGAAATACCATGAGTCGAGGCGTAATGCACTAAAATGTTCGGAAATGCGGATTTTCCACACAAATACAGCTTTGCTATCGCCATAAGTGTTCCAGCTAAGAAGTACGCGAAGCAAGGATATATAATCCGCTGAGAGTTCTTTACTGCGTGTCTAGAAACGATCATTAGAAATATTGATAGAAAAAGTGATGTGAGAGTCAACGTTGAGCTATCGACACACCAATTCGCAAACGATATTGTACATATCGCTAAAACCAGAGATCAGCTGCAAATTAAAGTCACAGAGCTGGAAAGCCAGAGCTCAACAATTCGATTTAAAGTCATCTGCACGATAGCAAAATGCAGAACACATTCAAGCATACACGGTGCACCCGCTTTTATTCAAACCATCATAAATATGCCCTGGCTGTGGTGTTCCGTTTGTCTTGACTGTGTGCTTACATCCATACATGCATTCGCAATACGTGTTTATGTAAGTGTGTTCATGCATGTGTGTGTGTTTTTGTTTTACACTGAAGTCTTAAGTACTCGGAGCACACACATATACACAGAACGAAGGAGTCGAATCAATATGTATATGCATATGTGTATATGTATATATATATATACATCATATATATACGTGCTTCTGAGCTTATACGTCGATGTTGGCATTAGTTTTGGTTTCTTGTGGTTAATTTCTTGTGGACAGATT
>NC_068987.1:957350-959720 GCF_001194135.2 Octopus bimaculoides
ATATATATATATATATATATATATATATATATATATACATCATATATATACGTGCTTCTGAGCTTATACGCCGATGTTGGCATTAGTTTTGGTTTCTTGTGGTTAATTTCTTGTGGACAGATTTATTGCCATAGTTAAAAGATGTCGGTTAGCTTTAAACAACAATTCTGCGCTCCTGTTGTTTGAAAGTGTTGAATATAAAAATGAGGAATGGCGTTGCTGTTAATTGTTTAGAAATATATTTCGTTGCTGGATACTGTAGTGGAATACTGTCAGTCTGGTGATCGTAGGTTCGAATTACAAATGTTCATTCACGGTGATATAGACATCGTGGTTCCTTCGTAACCGTCTTACTCGGAATAGAAAGGTGACTCTTTTCAAGGGTTACTCGCAACTAGAAATTTTGTTTTCTTCGTATTTTTACGAGATTAGGGAATATTAGGGAATATTAGGGGGATTTGAGAATTATTCCCTGCTAGTTGAGCAGCGTTATTGAGGATCTCATTTCCTTTTTTTTTTTGCTTTGACGAATGTAACAATTTTTATAGAAATAACAGATTTGGTAGTTTCTGTGTGCCTTGAATCACACACACACTCACATACATGCGCACACCTCTACGCACACACACACACACACACATATATGTGTGCGTGTATAAGATTACTTAAATGTATATATGTATATAATTCATTCTCCTACTGTAATTTCCCCGAAGCTAATATGGAAGGGGCTTTGAATTGTTCCTTTGTCAACGATGTCTTTCTCAAGCAACACATGGTTCTGAAGGGAATAGACTTTCAACCGTTTGTCGTGTTCTCCTGTGAAAGTCTCCGCCGACCCATCTAATCTGGGTTCGCTCCTTGTCTTCGCAGTGCAAACTTTCCAAAAACTTTTGATACTTCGTAGGCCACCTGTCTACTAACCAATCGGAAAACAGTTCACGATATATTGGTATTAGATTTTGGCAGAAGACCGGTAATTTCAGGGGCGTGGGTAAGTCGACCCTAGTACTCAACTGGTACTTAGTTCATCGACCTCGAAATGATGAAAGCAAAGTCGACCTCGGCGGAATTTGAACTCAGAACTTTATTTCCACTAAGCATTTTATCCGGCGTCCTAACGATTCTGACAGCTCACCGCCTTCAATCCACGATATTTTGTCACATAAGAAATAATATAGAAAATATTTCATCTCGGAAGCTGTTTTTATAAAAATCAGTTTTTGTATATTTCCCCTATTTTCAAACATTTTTCTCTATGATTATTTCCTAATACAATGGCGTATCGATCCGTTGTTAATACGTCCCTGCGGATCCGAACACGTATACGCTAATCGTTGTTGTATTTCGTTGTTGACGAACAACTGCTTTCAAACAATGTGTGATCATAACTCCCTCTAATAAATATGTATGTCATCATTTTCATTGTCACTCTTTACTCAACACGTGACACTTTATCATCGGTTGGCAAACATCAGCAAATAATTTGTTTGCTGTGTTCTATAAACATGAGCCAAAAACTCTTGTTAGATTCATTCATTGCAGGTGGCTTTGGCTACAGAGACACACAATCAAGTGGAAACATCGTTATGCCTTGAAGCCCCCTCACCTCAATGAATCGAGTTGCTCTCCCATGGCGAAATCCAACAGTGATTAGCAGGTTCACTTTCGAATCTGCCACAATTTACTAAGAATAAATGTTTATGTCATCGTTTTGTTTCTGCTGTTCTCCGTGCACATGATCATTTATTTGGCTTATGATATTTCTACGTCAAGTAAGAAATCAGACGCAATATTTAGAATCAGTGCCAGAGATTTGTAAGTAAGCACGATAGAAATTAAAGCTAAAACTCAATGTTAAACACAGAGGTGGGAATGATGTTACTTCATAACAAATTGTTTCACTAATTATTCAACAAGGTCACGTCTCTCATCAACTTTTTATAATCGAAACCATTAATGATTTCATTAGCCCTTTCGCCACTCACTTGACAATCACCATAGTTCCTTTCCCCTCCCCCTCCACCCTTGCCTTTTAAATACTGTTTCTAGGATGATCGTCCACTTCTGCGCACTTTCCATGGTTGCACATTTTCCATTCTACCAAATTGTTTATTTCGATATCTGAAGATTCGAGAGATGAAACTGAAGTAAAATTTTCAAGCCTAAGTTTGTTCAGGTTCATACATTATTCATTACATTACTCTACTTCGGATATTGAGTACTACATTGTAACAGTAGTGTTTGTATATCTGTATAATTAATATATTACATACATTTATTTATATGCATACACATGCATGCATATACATATATATTCATGCACGCGCACATATATAAATGACTACTTATATATATATATATATATAT
>NC_068987.1:960535-967675 GCF_001194135.2 Octopus bimaculoides
AATAGAAGAGGAACATGGAAAAATAGTTTGAGAGTCAGAGGGAGAGAGAGAGAGGGAGAGAGAGAGGGAGAGAGAGAGAGAGGGAGAGAGAGAGAGGGAGAGAGATAGAGGGAGAGAGAGAGAAAGAGAGAGAGAGAGATGGGGGGGAGACAGACAAACAGACTGACAGACAGACCGAGTCAGACTGCGAGATTGTTTCTGTTCTTGTGAAAGAATTTTAGTAAAAATATGGAGAAATATCTTAAAATATAAAGCATAAAATCCTTGAACGAATATTTTTCTGAACGAGTCTTCGTTTATACATGTTTGTGTGTGAAAAATTGTAGAGAGTGAATTAGACATAAGAAAAATAGCCGAACACTCAGGGATATTGTATGTGTGTAATTATATATTTAAACACACACACAGGTGTATGTGTGAACGTATGTATGTCATTATTAAGTTTTATTTCGAGAATTCTTGCCAATAGAGAAAGAACCGGTTTCTAACCTAGATCCAAAGCTCCTTCATTGGAATTTCAACATCAACAACAGGGTATATTTGCTTGTATGAATGTATGTATACATCCCCTACTTTTAGGTCACTTTAGATAAACCCTCGATTCAATAGCACTGTGTACAAACTCTACACTTGGAATGACCAATTTTAATTACTGCTGGAATTTACTCACAAGATATTGGAATCTTATATGTATACCATTCTGCCTAAATAATGGATCTACAAATGCAATATCTCTGCATGTCTCACACCTATTTTCATTCTTCCACTTCACTCTCTATTTCCTATCCTATCTAAATTAACTATTGCTTAACCATCCTCTCACACCGTCTCCGATGAAGAGATATAAAAAATATCCCGGAAACAGCTGTAAGACCTTATATTCATAAATGTTCTAAAATCTTTCACAGCCTTAGATTTTTATCTCATCCTGAAAATGTTTTATATATACACATCCTGGTATACGTTGGACTCCTCATTCGCATAATCGCTGAACCTGGAGCTTAACTATAGTCTGTCCATAGCACTTACGCAGCATTACCTGACACCTTTGGGTCTTATTGACACCATTACCTCTCATAACCCCTATATATATATATATATGTGTATATATATATATATATGTATATATATATATATATGTATATATATATATATATATATATATATATATATATGTACGTACTTGTATATGTTTATATATCTACAAATAAATGCATACACATAAGAATATACATACTCTGAAGAACTATAAAAACAAGATATTTTGACTCGACGGAAGGACTCAATACATGGTAGGTCAAATAAGTCTCGCTGACCGTGTTTTCAGGATTTGACTATAGAAAAGACTTCAAATAATAGAAATTCCTTCAAAGACACATACTTATATACGCATATATAAATATACATATACATACACAAATGGAAAATTTACGTATAAAGGCCGAAAGACCATGGCCTTCTTCATATATAAATGCAGTGTCAATACAAACAAATACACACACACATTATCACAGACACGCTTACATATACACACATGAAAATAAGCACGTTCACAAGCACACACAGAAACGCAAGCACTCACTCACACACAGAAACACACTGATATGGAGAAGCCGAAACCCATGCAGACGGTGTATTTCGAGAAACGGCTAATCAAATTGGCTTTCGTTATCCGACGTTTGCAGGAACTGATTAGATGAAGCCGGGTTAATTTTTTTGTTAATCTGCAGCTAATAAGTTCTCTTCCAACCTGGAAACACGGCCAATGATATATAATTAGAGAGAGGGAGGGAGAGAGAAGAAAGGAAGGAGAGATAGAAAGAAAGAGAGAGATAAAATAGAAAGAAAGAAAATAAGAGATAGATTGAGAGTGAGAGAGAAAGAGAGAGAGAGAGAGAGAGAAACAAGGAGAGAATACTGACTATTGAAATGAAAAGTAACTACAACACCATCACCTTCAACAATTACTACTACTACTACTACTACTACTACTACTACTACTACTACCACCACCACTACTACTACTATTGCTGCTGCTGCTGTTGTTGCTTCTACTATAGCAACAACAACGAGAGGATGAAGATTATATCCCGTCTTGCAATCCTCCATCAATGCAGGCAATTATGGCTGCCGTTGGGAACAAACTAACATCAAAGAGTAGAACGGGAAGGAAAAGGTAAAGGAAAGGGGGGTAAATAAGGGTAGGAAAAAATGACCGTTGTCCACGATTGGTCATCGAGAGTCTCCTTTTATACGTCATCAAGAAATAGCCCAAAATCCGTAAATCATACGTGTCTTTCGATATAGGAACTGGGATCAAATAAAATGATTCCATCAACAACAACAGACTATAGAAATGCCGCCACCACCACCACTACTACCGCCACCACCACCACCACCAACAACAACAACAGCAACAACAACAAATACTGCAAAAATAA
Source organism: Octopus bimaculoides (assembly GCF_001194135.2). Lineage (NCBI taxonomy): Eukaryota > Metazoa > Mollusca > Cephalopoda > Octopoda > Octopodidae > Octopus > Octopus bimaculoides. Next base: position 962,977 of record NC_068987.1, read on the forward strand.
AAGCCACGACATCCACTAAGATAAAAGTAAAAACATTAACAAATGTAACGCCTGTTGCTGTTCTTATTGATGGTGGTGGTGGTGGTGGTGTTGTCATTCTTGTTGTTTAACCCCAGGTCTTCTGTGATCGCGCCAAACTATGAACACAGACACTCCAACCGTATCAATCCAGGTCGCCTTTATTCCACCCTGCCCCCCTTTTCTTAAAGATAGAACGATGTAATTTGAAGGACATTTCGTTACGATTTCTAGCAAATCAAATATTCCGTAGAGAGTCATCTGTTGACTCGTGTTGTCATCTTTGACGTCGTCGAGGAGAGTCAAGGGTGGACTCTAAGTATGTAGTGTGGAATGGGAAGAGAGGAGAGAGCAGTTTGCTGTCTCGTATGGGGCGTGGCACGTAGTGTGTGTTTGTGTGTGTGTGTGTGTGTGATTCTGTGAATGTGTGTGCGTGCGGGTATGTGTGTGTGTGTGTTTTGTAGAGCGACATTTGTGGTGGAAGGTTAAGATGTGGAAATATATATATACGTTGCAGTGGAAATGATAACAGCAGAGAGATTTAGTGACATGTAGGGAGAGGGGGGAGTGGAAAGATAACTTTATTGGAAATGATGATAGTGGTGATGATGATGCTGATGATGTTAAAGGTCGAAGAGGAAAAACGGGAGAGGTAGGAGGAGTGATGAGCTAGAATTATGGAAGCGGAAATAAATAGGTCGAGAAAGTAAGGGGGCGGGAAAAGAGAAAGCTAAGAGAAGTGAACGAGAAAAGGACTAGGGGAAGGGTGAGAAGGTGGAAAAAGACAGAAAAAGCAAATTGCACAAAAAAAAAACAGAAATTAAATATAAACAAATAAAAAGAAATGATTAAAAAACATTGATGATGTATAAATATAATTAAGGATTAAAAAAGAAAAGATAACGAAGAATGACTGGAAGATATACAGAAATATAATCATGATCCACAGTTGGATTGTTTTTAGATCATATACCCTCACGTATACATACATGCACACAAATGTACACACACACATGTTAACATGTATGTATATATATATATATAGAGAGAGAGAGAGATAGATAGATGCATATACTTATATTTTTTATATATGCTTGCATATTTTTTTTTATACATATATTTATATTTATGTACATACATATATACCTTTGTGTGTAGGCGTGTATATATAAATATGTACAAATACAAATATATATATATATTTATTCATTTACACATATGTGTGACTGTGTGTTTACATGTATTTTCATATGTTTATACACATCCATGTCTACAACAGTGAAATGATAATATAAAACTCAAATAAATCCACACACACACTCACACACACATACATACACATTTTCCATACCCACCCCAGACACCCACTCACGCACACCCACACACACACCCACCAGCTCATATGTGAATGCCGTGTATATTAGCTGTCTCCACATCTGTACAGTCGGTAATCTGATGACAACAAACGTATAATCTTTATATCGATTATCGTTTGTGTCGACATAAACCACGCCCCGTCCCCTCCACAATACTCCTGTTAATGGGTCAGGCATTTGTCGGTCGGTGACGATTGAATTCAGCATTATATCTCTCTAATATACAATAATAATAATAATAATAACAACAATAATAATGATAATAATAATATGGTAAGAGAAATAATGATGATATGCTCTTGCTAATAGAATGATTATCTTATCTTTTACAACGGTACTCGCACACACGCACACATACACACACACACACACACACACACACACACACGCTCACAGCTGTTTCTCGACTTCTATATATTAATGTGTATCAGTTAAACATTCTTTCCGGTATGAGCAAAACAGAAGACATAAAAAAAAGATCCTATTTATTTGTTCTGCTGTTTTTTTTTATTTTATGATATATTTTTTTGAAATAAATGCTAATAATGATGACGATGTTAGTAATGATGATGATAGTGATGATGATGATGATGATGATGATGATGATGATGATGATGATGAGGGGGAGGAGGAGAATAATGTTTATGGTGACGATGATGATTTCTTCGCATTTTGGCACAGAGCCAGACATTTTAACGGACGGAGCGAGTCAGTTGCATGCACCGTTTTACTCAAACAATGATTTCTTTTACGGAACTCGAAAGGATGAAAGCAATGTTGCTAGAATATGAGTTCAGAATGTCAAGCCGGAAAAAAAGCCGCTGCGCATTTTTTCCGACGCTCTAACGATTCTGCGATCTAGCTACCTTCAACTCAAATGCTGGCACAAGCCTATCAGTTTCAGAGCAAGTGAGTGCTATAGTTGATTATATTGACCCCCACCCCAAATGGTCAGCTGGTGCTTCCTTTCCCAACTCGGAAAGGATGAAAGAGGAAGTCGACCCCGAATTCAGAATGTGAGATCCAGAAGACATCCCGTCAACCTAACTTTTATAAATCCCACCCGCTTAAGTAGGCCTGTAAGAGTAAAGTTGATAAAATCCAATCAAACTAGGTGTTATATCTATTAAATCCACCGTGGTATTTTGGGTCGGAATATTGGTGATTGAATGGAGATAGGAGAAAATTCGAATGACCACCATCTTAGTAAGTAATGTAGGGTTAAAGTCATTCATATCCACCCCTGTACGGGTAAGTGGAATAACCATTAAATCCATTCCAATACATTACTGGTACTTTTCGTTTACCAGCAATTGGGGGACATAATGTAAATACTACTGATATGTCCAGGATGTTGTTGGTAGCGTTTAGCTCAAGGTGGACCCTTACTGATCGGATATATGATCAAAGTTGTTAGAGTAGTGAACATTCCGTCTTTTATATAGGTATTATAGACCTAGGGTGTCTATCACTCCAATGTTATCTTTTTTTTTTTTTCAAAGACAATAAAATGTGATTTGAAAGGGATTTGATTACATTTTCTAGAGCGATATCAGACCCCAAAAAGGCTCTTTCGATGAGTGGCCACTTTCTTCTGAGAGCTGAATATGTAACAGAAATACCAAAGAAAGAATCTTTATAGAAAATTGACTCCACTAAGTAAAGCAGGGTTCTGAAGATGTTTGACAAACATACAATCATAAAACAAAAGCGTAAAAGAAAAAACATGAAAACCTACATCGATGGAATTGGCGAACCATTGGCATTTCTTTGGTTATATTTGACATATTCCATAATGGAACTTGCTGAACTGTGACTGAAATCATGAAAATATTATCATTTTAGCAGAGATTTCAAAATATTTACAGCTTTTGTCAAATAGTTTTTTGTTAAACTTTAATGAAATATATTTTAGAATGAAATTATCTGAGAAGGTGAAGATCAAGTAGTTATGGCTTTAATGAACAATCATTTTTGTTAGCAAATTTCTCGTCTTTACTTAAAATTCTCTTCGTAATTACCAGACGAGAATACACACACACACGCACACGCACACACACACGCACACACACGTACACACACCTATACAAACACACATATACGTCTTTATATATGTGAATGTATACCCCGTCAATATTTCTTCAATTATTGTATTCAAAAACACTTATCTTTAGGTGTACACACATATATTTGCATACATATGTATAAGATATATGTATAAGATATATGTGCACACACGCATACACATTAAGGCACACAGACACACACACATAGATACGTACATTTATATATGTGTATAAAGTGTATGTATATATATATATATATATATTAGGGAGATACACAGAAAGTGCCTTGCTAAAAATGTCTATCAATGGTCACGGAATGATTTAAAGAGCATTTTTGTGAAACAAATTTGTGATGAATTTATCAATTTATATACATACTTACGTAAACACACACGCATACATACACACGCACAAATACACAAATACACACTCAGGCACAAATACACACGCACGCACATCATTCTGACAACTTTAGATGTGAAATTATTTTAAAGTTATGCTACAACATCTATATTGCTTGCACTTAATTGCGCCTGGGGTGAATAACCATAGAGGCATTCATTCTTCTCCAGTGTGTATAATGGAATATAATTCATAGTAATGCGCTGCATATTCTATTAACCATCCCAGTCCATGAACTGCATCCTTATTGATGCTCCATCTCCACAGTTCGATATTGGGATGGCACCAATGTTTTAGTAGTTTTTATCTTATGTCCGTCCGCACAGGATAAACAAAATGTTATACTGAACATTTGAACAGGCATTTTCTTGTTTGTGATTTCTTAAAACGAAATTGTTGCCAAATTACATAAGTTCCAAATTCTTCTTCGCGTTTTTCCACTGGATATAACAGTTAACGGCGCTGTCTTTTCATTTACAATCAAATTGGATAGGTTCCTCTTTTCTGTGATTCTTGAAGAAACTGAGTTCTTTGAAATTACTTTCTCCTGTTCCGAAATACTTTCGAAAGGCCGTTTCTTCATAGTCTGCGGATTTGTTTAATAGCACTGAACTCAACTTAAAGAATTAATTGCTTTAGCGTTGCAGGACTGATTTGGAAGGCAAAGAATTTTATTCACTGCATGTATTTGTTTTGGTGGTATTTCGTGCTTGATGGTTAACTTCAGCGTATTTTCAAATTCTTTCAATAAATAATTTCCTGTAACGACGTTTCGCTGTGAAAATTTTTTTGGGAACGCAAAACATTTTTTAGCTGTGTTAGGTTTAAGTTTTCATG